>NC_133112.1:13121292-13421292 GCF_022965805.1 Primulina eburnea | reverse complement strand
TGATCAGTCCAATTGACATAATGTCATTTGACTAATCCAGTTGAGAGATATCATCACAATACCGAAAGTTGCCAGAAATTCAGTTTGTGCAGAATTCAGTTTCAGCTTGCTTATTGTTTTAATAACTTCACACTTGAGTAAATATCTTAGAAACACAATAACAAGTTTTGTTAACATCAAAATCAAGATTGCGAACATGAAATGTTCCAACAATCTCCCCCTTTTAATGATCACAAAAGTTGGATAAACAATCGATTCAACTAACATATTTCTCCCCCTTTTTGTTTGAATCAAAACGTCATATTTTCAAAACATTTTAAGCACAAAATTTTCTCCCCCTCAAATTTTAAAAATATTCTCTCCAATAAAGCTATAATGAGTTCTCCCCCTATATTTTTTAAAGTTATGAAAATTATAAAAGAAGAGGGATAACTGAACAATTTTCTCCATGTCTCATTTTCTGCCGCCGCAGCACATATGCTTTGCCTTCAACGAATATACTGCTTTTCTCCACCCCCATAGAACATGAACAAGTTCTTAGTCCTTCTCAAGTACTTAAAAATGTCTTTCACGGCATTCAAATGCATTGGACCAGGGTTCGCCTTATATCTGCTTGTAACATTCAAAGCGTAAGCAACATCATGACGTGTAATGCCCGAGAATTTTAGAATTGATAAACCAAGATTATTAATCTTCGTTAACGTGAGACTCGGAAGATATGAGAACGCATGACATGCAATGAGGGAAGAAAAGACATGAAAAAATAGGGTCTGCAAGACCACACCCGCGGTGCAAAACATGACCGCACCCGCGGTCATAAATTATGAAATTTTGGTAAGAAAGGCCGTAGCCACACCGCACCCGCAGTACGAACAAGACCGCACCCGCGGTACAGCTACAGTAGGGTGACCGCACCCGCGGTCGTTGGATTTTTGAAAAATGATAAAGCTGCCGAAGCATGAGCGCACCCGCGCTGCTGAACACACCGCACCCGCGGTCATGCGTGTAGCTTGAAAAATGATGCCACGTTTTACGATTTGCATGCAGTATATATATAGAAGAATTAGACGTATTTCCTCATAAAATTCAGAAAAGGGGTCGAAGTGTTTGGAAGAAAAATCCTTACGTCTTTTGGGAAAAATCCGTCCGTCAGAATTCGAATACAACTTCAGTTCTGAGTTCCTCTTGACTCGAGCTACACAAGGACGTAAGTTTTGTTACGTTTTGAGATGTTTTGAAAATATGATGTTGCTAGAATCGAATATGATTCAGATATGGTGTTTCTGCTACCATAGATATTGTATAATTGAAGTCAGATTTCAGAATAGACTGTTTATGCAATTGTTATGATTTTCGAAAGATATTGACGGAGATTCGATATCAGATTTGTGCTATCGTTGAGATTATGAGTTATGTCAGTATTGATTATGAGTTCTGGTATTATATATGCAATGTTTAGATTGACGGGGTTATTCAGATTGTATTGCTATGCCGTCAAAACATCAGTTGATTTAGATTGATCAGATTCAGATATAATTTCGATTGTATTGTGATATCGATGACATGAATTGAATTGTATCTTGTTCAGATATTGATCAGATTATGTACTGAGTTGAGTATTGATTAGAACAGATTGTATATGGAGTTATTCACTGATACAGTGTATTCGATATTGTCATTGCCAGATCAGGTATGGACAGATTGGAATACCAGACCTCGTCTTCGTCAGACCTGGAAGACAAAGGTATAATTCATGTGATATTCGGGAAGATACAACTCAATTGAGATCTCATTTGAGTTTCCCAATAAAATCACATACTAGAATTATTGTTGTTTATTTTATGATATGATTATGCTTTGTTTACAGATTGTTATTCATTGCATTTAAGATAGGGAGTCTTGACAGAACAGTCAAACTTCTAGACGTTCGGTGATATCACAGCTTAGGGGAAGATCATTCTCCTATTGTAGATGTGGATACAGATCAGGCCGAAGTCTAGGAATAAGACGTACAGTCACCCCGATTGGGAGGGTATGTGATAGATCTGCTTATTCACACCGAGATCCCTAGAGTTATAGATGAGTCGAGTCTAGACATGATTTGACTAGAACTGCATGCATTTATGGATGTGGTTTCATAAACTATGAAACCCATTTTTATTGCTTTCAGTTATGATAGCATGTTTTCATGATTGATTTGAGTAGCATGTTTATCTGATTTGAGTTGCATGCTTTTTTTGAGTTGATTTCACAGATCATGAAATCTATTGTTTTTAAGTTTTTTCATGATAGAATACTTCATGATTTACTTTATGTATATGCATGTTTACCATGTTTTATACTGGGATTTATTCTCACCGGAGTATCCGGCTGTTGTCTTGTTTTGTATGTGTGCATGACAACAGGTGGGACAAGATCGAGGTCAGAAGATGATGAGAGAAGACGAGTTTAGCGTGGTGATTCCGGACTTGGATATAGATAGGTTTTATTACTGGAACTTTAGTAGTTGAACCTTAGATTAATTGAAAGACTGTTGTACATTATTGTACTTTTATACAGATATGTATATTATTTAGATGCCATTACCTTCTGCACTTGTATTTTAAAAGAAAAATTTTTAGACCCTGTTTTATCTTAATTGATAATTAAATCCCAAAGAAGATTAAGAAAAATATCAGCGTCCGGGTCCCCACATGACGTGTCGATATCATACCATACATGATACTACCAATGGCTGACACATATGGAATACGTGTCATCATCTCTATCTCTTCATCAGTTTGGGACACATAGCCTTAGATAGAGTAACACCATGACACATTGGTGAGTATCTTCTCTTGGACTCCTCCATAGAGAATCATTTCATAATGGTATCGATATAAGTGGCCTGGGTGAGTCCTATCATCCTTTTTTATCTATCTCTATATATTTGTATTCCCAATATATATGATGCTTAAACCATGTCTTTCATGGAGAATTTACTTACTAACCATACTTTAGTTGATTTCAGTAATCCAACATCATTCCCAATGAGTAGGATGTCATCAACATAAAGAAATAGGAATGTCACTGCACTCCCACTAACTTTCTTGTCATGCATGGTTCCTCAGGATTCTTAGCAAAACTGAGGTTCAACTATTTTACGCCTGCTTGAGACCATATATTGATCTCTGAAGTTTGCATACCTTATGCTCACTTCCTAATGATGTGTATCCCTCAGGTTGAGACATATAAATTTTTTTTTGATGTCTCTATTGAGGAATGCAGTCTTTACATCCATTTGCCATATCTCATAGTCATACCATGCTGATATGGCCAATATTCTAATGGACTTAAACATAGCAATCGGTGAAAAAGTTTCCTCATAGTCAATTTCTTGCCTTTGAGTATAACTTTTTGCAACCATTCTTGCTTTGAAGGTCACTACCTTCCCATCCGCCCCAAGATTTCTTTTGTAAATCCATTTGCATCCTATGGGAACGATTCCCTCAGGTGGATCCACTAATGTCCAGACTTGGTTTGAATACATAGAGCCCATTTCTGACTGCATGGCTTCAAGCCATTTGGTTGAATCAGTGTCAGATATTGTTTCTTTGAAATTCATTGGATCACATCCAACACCAGACTCATCATGTCTTGTTCATGAAGAAACATATATCTAACAGGTGATCTAATAACCCTATCAGACCTTCTATGAGCTTGTACTTCAACTACTGGTTGTTGGGGATTAGATTCAACTTCTACATTTGAGGAAGTATCTTGAATTTCTTCAAGGTTCTATCTTCTTTCCTTTTCTATTTAATAGAAATTCCTTTTCAAAAAGGTGTCATTTCCTGAAACAAACACTTTTTGTAGAGGCCCGTGTATCGTATTTATAAATTTGCGGAATTTTTTAAAAATTTTCTCATTAAATAAATAACATGCATCATTCATAAAAATAGACTGATAAAAAGATTTAATTTTTAAGTAACAGCGGAAGTAAATGTTGTGTCTAAAATCACAACTTAAAAATAATTCAACATAAAAAGAAAACTGAGTTTGAACATGAAAAGTAAATGATAAAAAGTGAGGTCCTCGGGTTCCTACTACTGCTGACCCAAGATAGCTCACTGGTCCCCGCCCTCGGTCTCGACCTCATCAGTACCTACAACAATCAAGTCTAGTGAGTCTAAAGACTCAACATGCATATATCGTGAATAGCAAGTAAGTATATCATAAAATCGCATGCAAGGTAAAAATATCGTATCGTAAAGCGTAACTTGAAAATCGTGTCATGAGTAATTATAAATACGTGCATATCTGAAAATCATATGTAAAAGCTTTGCTCGATAGAGCTCTGTCATAACGTATCATATCGTAATTTTTCTAGTAGAGATAATGTTTCTACTCAAGTGGCCCATAACATAACATGAGCGTCTGATCAGACTAAACCACAGTATACTGGGCGGTATAGATCACCACAGCCCTTGGACTGGATGTCCGTACCCATACATGAACATGAACCGGTCGTAAGTCACCGGGTAGAGATCCCATAAGCGTGAGGTGGCCACAAGACATATCACATATATCTAAAAAATAAATATTGTATATTTTATGCACGTAATATAATTATAACTATGTTTTTACCGAATGAGTTGGAACGCTCCTAGGCTCCCTGCGACCTAATTCTAACATGAGGATCATCCAAATAAACTCAACTTGACCAACACTTCATAACCGAACCAAAAACGAAACAATTACGCCCAACAAACTTAGTATCCAACCATGGATTCGTACCAACCCGAACAAACATTGAACCTCGTTTAGCCATGATTAAAATACACCTAAAATGATGGAAAATATATCCCTAGGGCAGTAATGCACGAAAAAATATGAATGGAGGCCAAAATCATGAAACGCTCTTTCGAGAGTCACTTTGGTACATTGCACCGTAAATTCTCGTACGACTTCTAAACTTAACCAAATCACAAACGGCCAAAACATGGCCTTCCTAACTCATTGAGGTAATTTCCAGTCCAATGTCATAGGCAAAAAGCCAACCAAGAACTCAAAACAGCCTCCTTGAACCGCAACAAGGCTGCTGTCAAATTTCATGTCAGCAGTTGTGCTTGTGTTGCTTTTTTACAAGGCTAATGGCCATTGGGGCTTGAACCACCAACCAGAGCCTCTTTCCAACATCCTAAGGTATGGCTTGAACCATGGCTAAGGGCCCTAGGCCAACCACAATCCAAGCAAACACCTAAGACAACACGAAGCTCCACCCGAGAACACCATGTGATGTACCGTGGGGGGGGGGGGGGGGGTTGCTTCATCTTGCTGTCATATATCATTCCAGTGGTCATATGATCGACCATGGCTTGCTCTAGACATCATAAGGTATTGTGTGAACCATGGCTAAGGGCTAGAAGCCAACCAAGATCCACCCAACACCACAATGCCGAACCAACTCACACAAAAATCAGAAACTGAAACCATGGGGCACTTGTCTTGTTGTTGTATAAATTCGATGGATCAGTGAACCAAGGCTTGAAACGCCATCTTGGTCACGTACAAAACATGATAAGGGAGGGTTCTAATCATGGTTACAGGCCCTGGGCCAACCACAATCCAAACCCTCACCTTAGACAACCAAACCACAAAAATCGAGACTCACATTGCAACTATGGGGGAAGTTGTTGTCAAGTGTCTTCCTTGCGTGCATGAGCTGGAACCAACGAGCCAATATGACTCCAACCCACCCTAGTACATGCCTAGATGCATCATTGAGCACCTGGAACTGATCAACTCCCTGTAATCATAAAAAACCCACAAATCGTGTAGCATGAAGGAAATAAGGATAAACCGAAAAGGGGGTGCACAGATTTTTGTTCAAGTTGCTGTCATGTTTCGTTTTTTGCCTTTTAAATCATGTACATATGATGTTTTAAAATACCTATAGGACTTGATTGAAGAGGAAAGAACAATATAAACATGCCTGGAAATTTGTTTTGAATAAAACAAACAATTACGACGAACACGGCGCGACGGAGACGGAGTTTTATTTTCTTACTTTTAATCTCTTCTCTTTCTTTATGCAACTCACGATTTTTTGCTGCTGAAGTCTACTGATATTTTCGAATGAGGGGGTGGGGGAAAAGCTATACAATGAAGGGGAAGGTTACCAAGATGAATAATGAATCAAGAAATGCATTAAGAAGGAAGTTTCATATGAGGGGTTGAATGGAATTAGGAAATGTATCTTTCCCCTTTCTAGTTGCACGAGATGGAGGGAATTAGCATTCTAAATTAGTGGGTTGGGGAAAAAATTAAGTGAAATAATCACTAATTGATGAGGGAAGATTATTATTCCGTAAAAGCCAATGAGAGGTGATATGAATGGTGAGTTGTCAAATTTAGGTGAATTAATTTAAGGGGTGGCCGAAATTTTGCTATAAAAATGGTGTTAAAATATTGCTTAATTCATTAATTTTAACTCTCTAAAGTTTTAAACATTTATTATGTATTTTAGTGAATTAATAAATTAATTTAGGATAGTAATTTTCTTGCATGCATGGCTAAGTCTTAAAAACAAATTTACTATCATGTTAGGGTATAATTTCTTGAATATATTAGGCCTAGATTAATTTATTCCAATTGGTTACACATTTTAATTTAGGCTTTTAATTAATTATTGGACATAAAAGAACATATTTACTACTTACTCCAATTAATTAAATAAATCCTTAAACATTCTTTTACATTAAAATAAATTATTCTTTGGCTTAAATTAAATTTAGGAATATTTTATTATTATTAATTTTATCTTAATACTCCAACTCCAGTCCGGCCTCGCTTATTTAACCGAAAAGATAAAACTAAACTTCTGCGATATAAAATAAATGATCATTACTTAACAAATTTTAAAACGAATTAAACATTCCATAAATATATAAAAATTATTTTTTATTTAAATAATAGTAATTATGCATGGCTTATACTTAGTCTGATTTATCGGGTTCTACACTTTTGCTTCATTGGGATGATAAAAATAATATCCAACAGAATTCTTTGGATATCCTACATAGTAGCACAAAGTGGATCTACTATCCAATTTGTCTCCCACTGTCTGCTTCACATAAGCAGGACATCCCCATATTCTCATGTAAGAATATTTGGGAGTTTTCCATATTCATATCTCATATAGTGATTTATCCTCTGCTTTAGTATGGACATTATTCAAAAACATTGCCGTAGTTTCAAGCGCAAAGCCCCAAAACGATGTAGGCAATTTAGTGAATCTCATCATGGATCGAACCATGTCTATCAAGGTTCGATTACGATGTTCAGAAACACCATTAAATTGTGTTGTTGCTGGTGGAGTCCACTGTGAGAGAATCTCATTCTCTTTTAGATAATCCAAAAATTCAGCATTTAAGTATTCTCCACCTCGATCAGATCGAAGTGCCTTAATACTTCTTTCTAGCTGATTTTCTACTTCAGATCAGAATCCTTTGAACTTTTCAAATGCTTCATATTTGTGTTTCATCAAATAAATGTACACATACCTCGAATGGTCATCAGTAAAGGTAATGAAGTAGGAATGCCCAAATTTTGTGCTAACACTTAGCAAGCCACAAACGTCCGTGTGGATCAAATTCAATAGACCATGCGCACGTTCCACGTTTCCATTGAATGTAGTCTTGGTCATTTTTCCTTTCAGACGGGACTCACATGTAAGTAGAGAATTTATGTCTTACAAATCAAATATGCCTTCTCCCACTAGTTTGTGCATCTTTTTTTGGGAAATGTGACATAGTCTACCGTGCCATATTGTGCGGGATTTGGATCATCTAAATTTCTTTTGTTTGTTGTTGAAATCATGTTTACTTGGACATTTACTTATCATTTCCAGAACATTTATGGCGCATATAATTTCTTATGTCCGGACTTCTTGCAGTGGAATAAATATGTTCTGTCTTATCGGGCTTTGTAGGCCTTTTAAGTGTCCTTCTGAGTTTGTCTCTTATTGGGTTTGTTTTTCTTTGTGAGGGGCGGAACATTTATTTCCCTCACCTTGTGGGACATTTTTCGTCTGACGAGATGCCTATTAGAAAAACAACAATTTCCTATTTTATAGTGATCTCATAAATTATGAGTGTATTAACTAGCTCGTCAAGACTATCATTTATCTTATTCAATTCACCATAACCCCGTCAAATGAGGAAGAGAAAGACAACAAATTGATGTTATCTAGTAACTCGTTAGGAATCGCATATTCCAAATTTATTATGTACACCATGCTCATGGGCCAAAGCCTCATCTTGCATGCGTGTAGTCATGACCTTTTAAAAGTGGTGTGCATCACTGTACGAGTTTCATGCACCATGCAAGTCCTGCATGTGTATTCGAATGTCAGCAGCATTCAACATTTCTTCAAATTGTCCCTACAGTTCATTTGACATAAAAACGAGCATGTTACACTTTTAGCTTGCATACTATGGTCTTACCATCTTGCATGCTTTGTCAGTTCAACAAGACTGATATTAGTGTGTGTCATTTTCTCTGAATTCAGAATAATTTTCTCAACCAGTCTTTAAAATTAGGTTCGGTTAGCTTGTTAATAACATAAATGGATTATGTGACGAAATCGAAAATATATTGATATGGAAACAGATTAATAGTTGTTGATTATTTTAAAATAATTTTAAGATATAAAATATGGAATTTTTAATTTATAAATTCATTCTCACTATTTTGACATTTCCAACACCCTATGATGAAAACGGGAAATCGTATTTCCTTAGTGGGCACGTAGAGTTCAATTAGCCAATTATAATCCCGAATAATATCAGCCAATTATAATTTCTAAAAGGTATAATCCAATTGCATCCCTATGCAACATCCGCGTGTTTTGCTTCACGTTTAACAAAAACCCAATAATATGAGGCCATTTATTTTCACGTGTCAAACCGACCCATCAATATTTAATTGTAGTGGACGGTCGCCATGAGTTCCCCCAATAATTTGAGCCGAAGTCATGGGAGTTCCACTCAATTCACATCATATGTCCGGTGGAAGTCACAGCTTTCCGGCGTCCAGGCCTCCCCAATAATACGATCCAGACACTGTCTGTGGGTAGCGATCAACATGCAGCCACGGTTGATGGAAGGCGAGGAAAAATAAAACTCTTTTAATTTTAACTTTTTTGGTTTGATATAAATTTTGAATCATATTCAAAATGAGAGATTTTAATTTTAAAATTGTCTCATTAATTTTACTTAAAATCGTGTGCCATGTTTGTATGTTTGCTGGATTCATGCAACTATATTATTTAATAATATACATACATGTATACTACTATATATCACATATATATCATAATATGACATTCAACAATAAATAAGGATGATCGATCGCCGACACTATTAGATCCATGTGAGCCATACATGGATCCAGGTCGAAAACCTATGTGAATGTAGGGATGCAAATGCAACTATTAGAAGAGCTTCCAATATTTTACATGTCTTCATCTCGTTCATTGGGCCCACCATCTTCCAGTCTTGATCTCCCACTATTTCTAATAATTACATTAAATAGCCATGTCACATAAGGGATACATCTCATGGCGGTGGAAACGGACCATAAACCAGACCCACTTTAATAATATCAAATATTAACAAAACGAATAAAACAGTAAAATATCCTAATATACACCTAACACATTGGTCAAGGCTCTCGATCATCTTTCATGCATTTAATATCAAATATTAACATCAATTAATTAAACAAATTTAATTAACTGATTAATCATGCATCTAATAATTTTATTACTAATCACCACAATTATTAAAAAATTTAATAAATTAAATAAACACCTTTATTTAATTTTAAATTAAATCAATAATAATTGATTTCTTGTAAATTTATTGTAAAACTCAATTTTACCATAAATAATTAAAATCATATTATAATTATTTATTTTACAAGAAAAATTAATTTTCAAAAAATTAATTTTTCAAAAATAAATTGAACTAATTTTCATAAAATATCAATTTAATCCAAAGTTTTCAAAAATCAGAAAATCGCACCCTAGGCCCAAAAAATTCAAGCCCATTATCCAGAACGGTTCTCGAGACACTCGCGGGCAGCTGCCCGCGCACTGCCCGAACATTTCGGGCAGTCGCAGGCACGCTGTGTGCGCCCTGCACGCACAGCAGTGCGCTTGCTGCGCGGACGTTCCGCGCAGCTCCTGCACGCAGGGCAGATCCGAAAATATTTTTTAAAAATTTTTATTGGAAAAATAAATTTTTATGGTGCATCAATGTTTCTGAAAAATTTTCTTGTGTGGTTAGAAATAAAATATTCAATATGATTTAAAACCATACGATTTAGAGAACTTTGGCTCTGATACCACTGTTGGATTTTGGTTTCTCTCGTGCCCAAAACGCAGCGGAAGTTGAGCACTCGTATGATTTTATAAATTAAACATATATAGGATGTTCAAAAACTTTTATCTTTGGTGAAAGATTCACAAGGCTCCAACTATTCTGGGATTAGCGGAAATAGCTCTTGTTGTAAATCCCACAAACGTTCTTCAAATTTTCTTTCTTCAATCTCCTAATCCGGTCCAGGGCTGGATTACTTGTTCCTCTTCTAACTTTCATTAGAAAGTATAGAAGATCTTTTCGTAGAGATAAAACATGAAGAAAATATCGACCCAATATTATAAGCCGAATTATTCTCGCAAAAGAAAAGATATTTTGAGAACAACCCATTGAAAAATGGGAAGAGCCGAAAGTTTCTTGTAACAAGAAAGAAAAATCGAGATCTGAAAAAATTCTTTTTCAAAAAACCAAAAAGTCTCGAATGATGCCTTTTGCAAAAGAGTGGGTCTCATGTGAGACCGTCTCACGGATACTAATCCGTGAGACGGGTCAACCCTACCCATATTCACAATAAAAAGTAATATTCTTAGCATAAAAAATAATACTTTTTCATAGATAACCTAAATAAGAAATCTGGCTCACAAATTCGATCCGTGAGACCGTCTCACATAAGTTTTTGTCATTGAAAAATTTCATATCTTGTTTCCACCGAATCATCCATTATAATAATAATAATAATAAAAAACATTATTATATTTTCCAATCCATTCTTTACTTAATCAATTAAATTAATTAAGTTAACTATGGATTCTAATTGCATGCATATATTAGACCAAATCTCGACGCATATATATATATATATATATATATATATATATATATATATATATGTATATATATATATATACATATATATATGTATATATATATATATATATATACATATATATATGTATATATATATATATATATATATACATATAGTTTTGATATACTGCACACCTACCGTGCACAATTATGTGAGCACAAATGAGATGTCACTCACCCATTGGATGCGTAATTTTTCTATATTTCATCACATCCAATGGTATATATATATATATATATATATATATATATATATATATATATATATATATATAAATATATTGCTTTGTGTGCAAGTTTTAACATTATGGTATAATGAATATTTCCATATTACATAAATCAATACCATATTTTTAAAAAACTTAATGGGTTATATTTTAACTCAATTAAAATATAATTTGATTATTAAAGCCCATTTGAACTTTAATAAATTTGCATGCCCATGACTCATCCTCTCATTACATTAATCTCATCATAATCCCGATCGACAATCCAACATCATCGATGTGACAATTTCAACTTATTTGTTATTATGATACACACTTTTATTTCGAGATCATCAATGTCTAAATATGGCTGGTGCACTCCTTTTAACTGTCTTTAGCAGTCATGCTCTCAAAATTTCTATACGCTTTTATAAACTTTATTTATAAGCTTATCGATTGATCATATCAAACTTATTTCTTATAAATTCAACTCATTGAATTTATTATTTCAACGGGAACAAGTAAACTAGTGCTTGTGTGACTCTCAATGGTTTAGGGATACAGCTAGCCGTGGGTTCACAACTCTTTGTGATTCAGGACATAATCTTTTATTCGGCTTACCCTAATTTTCCCACATTTCATGCACCAACATTTGATCATGAGAACGTCAGAAACCATTTTCTGATTTAACCCATCGGATCATGGTAAGAGCATCTAGTAGCATCGCCCCATGATTCCCTAGGTATCACTAATAGTGCCTGAAAGAACCAGTCGATTATGATTAACGTTCAGTATGGTCCCTTCATCTCATATATCTCGATCGAATCTGCAACCATGGGTTCATCAAGGGTTGCATAATAATTCGATAACTATGTGACACATCTTTGAGAATAAATAGTGGCATCGCATGTACTATTGGAGAACTCCTTCTCCAATGTACATCTCATACTCTGGCCAGAGATTCCACGTACTATTATTTCATCAGATCACATAGGACATCCACCCGTGGTGAGCAGTTAATCCTCGACTACAATGCACTGACTCCTATATGTGTCGCAACTGTACCTCGCCACCTGATGACTCTCTTGGATCCGGTAAATGAGTCAAAGCACAGCCCTAGCATATAGAGTTTCAGTGTTATCCCGGGTCGTAAGGACTAATGGTGTACAATCAAAACCACGGACTTATCCTCTCGATGAATGATAACCACTTAGAAAGTCCGAGGGAGGGTTGTTCGATATAATCATGGAAACGTCTGTCCTTTTTATCGCTTAAGAGTACTAGAATTTTTTTTAAAAAAAAACCTCACATAGCATTCGGCCGAACCATAAAATTTCATAAAATATTTTTGACATCATTTTAAAATAAACAACCAACTAACATTTTTCTAAATCTAAAAATAACATTTGAAAAGTATAGCTCATACTATAACCACTCAAAAACCACTCATAATCATGATAAAAGTCATAAAATCTTTTAACATAAATCATAACATATATGCGGAAACTAGCGTCGGTCCTCGGGTCATGTGCACCTTCAGTCCAGTCGGATCAACCATCAAGACCTCCATTAGCATTATCATGATAACCTGCATCCATCACACCTAGTGAGTATAAAGACTCAACCCACCATAATCTTTATAACGAGTAATACGTAATACAGTCAACATATAACGGTGAAAAATACTTGTACTTAAAATATCGTTTTCATGAAGATGCATAAACATAAACATTTTCGTAAACATTTTCATGATGCATAAAACTTTAAATATAAACATCTTCATGACATGCAAACATGAATTTTCTTTTCCTCAACGTGACATGACATAAAACTTAAACATAATAATGAACATTTCCTTTTTTTCCTTTGTTGAATTCAGATCGTTAATTGTGACTTTCCTTACATGACATGACATGAAGATGGATCCATCTACGTGAAACCTCAGTACTGGGTGGCGGAGGACACCAGCAACACTCTCACCGGTCAACTGGGCCTTGGCCTATCATGATCGAATAGAAATACGCTCGTCGGGGTTCCCTCGGGGGCCTTTTCCCATAAATGAGTTCCTTCTGGGGCTTTTTCCCCTCACGACATTCTCATTCTTACCGTTACCACATATTCGCAATGATGGAAACACGATCGTCGGGCTCCCACTGGGACCATAACCCTCACGACGTCGCCAACATTAACGAATTAGTCACAATCACTTCACATCCTTCAACATTTTACATTCACATCACTTAGAAAAATCATGAATAATATTTACATTTTTCATTTTTGAAACCAAGCATGCAACATGTATTTTAAATGTCTTCTTAAATCATAAAAATCCTTTAAACATTTAAAAATCATAAATTAATCGTGAACATTTCATAAACAATTATAAATGATCATAATATCATAAAAACAGCATTTAGGGCACTGCGATGACCTTTACTAATTTTTAGGTGTAAAAAGACCGTTTTACCCCTGGACTCGACATTTTAAGTTTTTGATTTTTCTTGATTTCATGACTCTAATATGTCCCAAATAATTATTTAAACCTACACAAATTTTTTCGTAATTTTATTTGATTTAAAACTTAGACTTTTTCAGTTATCTTCACTTAATTTTTTTAATGGTGTTTTAATCCCCAAAAATACCAAACTTTAATATAAAATTCCTAAATTCTAAATTTAGTCTTTTTATATTATTTTAGCCTTTATGGACCACGACTCGACCCCCGTGAGCCGTTTTCCAATTTTCATTATTTAAAACACCCTATTGACACATAAATTTCACCCCCGAGCCAACTTCTGATTTTTACGAGTTACCCCATAACCATATTGGTCCAAAACCTGACCAACCTCCCAAATTAGCCTACTGGACCCTAGGTTCACCAAGAAACCTATCTAAACTACAAAAACGTGCAGCCCAAAAATCCCCTAAGCTTGGCCGAGAATTTCACCTAGGAGGGACTCTACGTTATGGAGCTTGTGGCTCTAGCCAACGCCCCAACCCTTGGACCCAACCCATGTGCACTTACTTAGGACCCTAGGGACTCCTTCTAACCCAGCTCATGACCCCCGAACCAAGCCCCTCAACTCCTAGACACCTATACTCTCCCACGCACATGTAGTGTGTTTCTTGGGTGGGATGCTAGGACTCCTTCCCCAGCCCTTAGCGTGAGTCCTAGCTTGGCTAGGACTCTCGCCCTGACCCATGACAGGCCCTGACCGAGCCTTGGCTAAAGCCAAAACCCTGGTCGACCCCTCCCTCGTGAAACCTGGCCTTGCGATCATGCACAGAATTTCGCACTAGCAGGTTTCCCTCGATTATGTAGTGTTTAGGATGTGGTTCCAGGACTCTAACTCATGTAAAATCTTGGCTTGATCATGTCCTAATCATGGCAGCCCTTTGAAGCACATAAAAACATGATTTTGAAACTTTAAATCATGAGTTTTACACATGGTTATGCAATAATACGAAATTTCATATGAAGTTCAAACTTTTCATGCAAACATAATTTAAAACACTAATATGATGTGATAGACGAGAAAAGAAGATGTATGGTATGTCTTTGCGTTATATACGCACGAAATATCGTTGACGTCGAAGAACGGATCGAAACCAAGGGTTGAACTCTCTTGAACCTACGAAAATCCCTTCGAAACTTTTCTGAAATTTGGTGATGGTGTGTGCCGTGTGATATGGTGTTTGAGGGGAGAGTTTTCGGTGCACAAAAATTCAGAAAGTGGCGTGAGTTAATGGTGTAGGGCTTGTGGTGATTAATGTGATGGGGAGAGTTTGATATGGTTGAAAGTAGCTGGTGGAAAGTGTTTGATTGAATTGGGGAGGTGGGCGTCGGGTACAATGGGTTATGGGGTGGGGTTTTGGCCTTAAATAATAATTAGGAACACTAACAAAAGTTTAGACCCATTAATAACTTAATTAAGCCTACTTAGCCCATTAGTGTTAGTTTAAAATATTTAATATAATTTTGCTTAAATAAGTTTGTGAATTTATTAGCCGGGTTGCCATTACGTTTGTATTTTTGTTGAAAAACCAACACCGATAAAATTTACATACCGGCGTATAAAATCACCTAAAAACCCCATATTTTCAAAAATAAGAAAAAGCATCACCCATAATTTAAATAATTAAAAATAATTATTTAATAAAAACATTTTACATTTTTCAGCCCTCGGTCCCCGTTCCTCGAACGCAACTCGAATAACCTTTAAAAATACATTTTAATGCAACCATGTAGAAAAATATATTTTCATGAAAAAATACACAACATAATTAATTCAAGCAATTAAAACATTTAATTAAAACACAACATAATTTAATAATTGTGTGCACATGGTTTGCGTGGACCTTAAAATTTTCGGGGCGTTACGCTCATCATATGACTACCCATCTGCATATTTGGACATCTCTATGCCCTTACCAAGAAACGCAGTACACAACATCACATATGCTAGTCTTCGAGCTTAAGCGACTTTTATCCATGTTTTAGACGGCTGAATCGACTAGGATCGAATTTAGATCATACAATGTTTACAAATGAGTTTCAACATCGAATTACGATTAATTTGTATTAAAGTATAATCAAGGTCTTTATCTATTTTTGATAACATGGGTATACAGATAAAGAAATAACAAACCATGCATGAAATAATGAATTTTATTAAAATAAAGATTGTTTATTACAACTGAGTCAATAAAATCTCTAGCCAATAGTTAACTTACAGGACATCTACTCTAACACGCTGGAGTTCACATTGCCTACATCAATTCCTGACTATCTAAGAGAACACCAAAGCAGTGTAGTTGCATTGCAAATATATGAGGGTTGTGAAGGGAGACTTGGTCAAATATACAGAGTCACAGAAACAGAAATCAGTCTTCTAACAGTATACTCTTGTAGGAATCCGATACTTGATTCATGCAAATAATTTACAAATGATTCACACCCATGAAGCACATATTGAGGATGAAAAGGAACTTTGAGGCCTCTCGATCGCTTTAAAATTCTAAACATTCTTTAAATTAAATATCAAACATTTATTCATCATTAGTATCATCTAAGATGTGAGTCAGGGGGGAAAAAGTTGGTGCAATGTGAATGATTTACTAGGGTTTATAAGAAATCCTACCAATTTGGGTTATCATTTTCGTAGATTAAGTGCAAACACAAAGTGAAGATTAGGAGAAAAAAATAGTTCTTTTATTTTCCGTTCAATTATAGAGGCAAAAAATACATACAAAAGAGAGCAAGATGGACAAGTAAAAGGCAAACTAGCGTAAGAGATATGCTTTAAATTTAGGGATTTACAAAATAAAAAATAATAACTTTTCGAACACAAAAAGTATCAACTTCCCCTTTAAATTAAGATTTCCAACACTCCCTCAAGCTCGAGCATAAATGTTAGACAAAAACTTGTGTAAGACGGTCTCACGGGTCGTATTTGTGAGACGGATCTCTTATTTGGATCATCCATGAAAAAGTATTACTTTTTATCCTAAAATTATTACTTTTTATTGTGAATATGGGTAGGGTTGACCTGTCTCACAGATTAAGATCCATGAGACGGTCTCACATGAGACCTACTCTAAATGTTAGTCATACCTAGCCTGAATTTAGGAAAGCCTTTTGTTAGGATATCTGTAATTTGTTGCCTGGTGTGGAGATATGTTTACTATAGCTTTCTTGTAGTAATAAAGTTTCATTCACTACAAAAAAAAAAAGGTTTGCGAAGGTCAAATCCGTCGCTAATTTCCGCCATCACTATATCGGTCGTTGTCAAATTTTAGCGACAGTTTTTAAAAAATTCGCCATTAAATTTAGCGATGGTTCCCATTGCTAAATAAAAATTGTCGCTAATTTATTTATTTTAAATAATATTTTTAAAATTATAATATTTAAATTTTTAATAATGAATATTTTTTATATGTTTATAATTGTATGTATCAATAATTTTAAAACCGACGCTGACATAGCTTTTTTTTTTCGTAGTGATTGGAGTGTCTATTAGAACTTATTATTTGTCCATCATCTAATTCTATTGACATCACATTTGGCTAAACTTTTCCCTGTTTCTTTATGTGAGAAAGATTCATCTTGGATATAAAAATCCATCAATTTAAATGTTAGAAATGGTATAAATATTTATTATGATCCAATCAGGAATAATTCAGTTGTTATGATATGAAATTTTCTCATAAATATTTATATGAAATTCTTCAAGGAAAAAAAGTCAAAATAATAAAGGTAAAAAAGCAGATTTTGTTGACATTTAAAAATTTTACTTCTTATATATAATCAAGCATGATTGCATTATCAGTAAGAAACAACATAAGATACGAATAATATAATTATATTTGGATGTTGACTTTTAAGTTTAGCAGCTGTACATAGTAAAGGTGTGTAAAATTTTGAACATAAATAACCTTCTCGGCAACGGTTAAATAAATCATCAATTTGAAAAAAATGGCACCTCTATTATTGCAATGAATAGAAGTATGGTATTATAGTTGTGAAAATATCTTCTGGAATTGTAGCCTAAAAAATAATTCAAAAAATTATAAAATACCCATAGTTTCAACATCACCAACTACTTCGTAATATAGTCTTGATGATGGTCAGATAAATCGGGTGAGTTGGGTTGGCGATTCACCAGGCCTGGTAGATTCTTCTCACGTACACAACACACTAGACAGATGCTATCCAGACTGAACGATCTGCACACTTTAAGAGCAAAGAACGTTAGCGGCATGTCAACTCTGACACTCAAGTTAGTTGAGTATTTTCATAAAGGAAAATATAATATAGAGAATGTATATTGAGTACTTGTGTAATGTCTAGAAATGCTAGGTCAATGATCATTATGCGAAAACATAAACAAGATCCCTGGTACTCTAAGTCTTAGAGGTGACCTTCTCGGAAACTCATAGGTGACCTTTCTCGCAAGAGCATTTCCTTCACCCACACTGATTCCTTTCCTGGCTTCCTCTTGCTCTTGGAATTGTCCTCCTGCATGAGTCTCAGGATGGCCCGAGTTCTTTCCTCTTCCATGGTTATCACCACTCCCTCCTTAAATAATCGTGCTAGAGTTTTACTCGTTGTCCCAAGTGGTTGAATCGGACTTGGACGAGGAATTCGTTTATTTTTCGAATTTTGGGCTGGCTAGGTTTGATGACGGCATGATGTAAGCCCTAATAGTCGAAAAGACAGGTGTCTAACAGATGTCGCTTCGTATTCTGAGCCCGTCTTTTTGACTATTAGCACAAATTCCGAGGTGCATCTCGTTCGTCTATTTACTTTGAGATCAACGGTCAGAATTGTATGCCCTTCACTTATAGATACCGATCTTCTCTCATCATTTCACCATTTTCTAACTTTCAGATTTTCCAACCTTTCACTATGGCAATTCCTTTTATTAGCTCTCCAATTCTCCCAATCTCGATGCCTTTCTGGCGCTCTACATGATGTTACTTCGATTGACCCTTCTCCTATCATCTACTAAGTTTTAGTTTTTGATTCACGTCTTTTTCTACCTCCTCCACCTCTGGGGCCAATGCTTGTGGTTCGCCAGAATGAGAATCTGTGGCGTTGCACTCCGACTTTACCCTTTATATTCTTCAGCTTTCTTCTAAAAACCCCACTCCTACCCCTTCTTTTAAGAAACCCAGAAAACTCATAACCACTCAACAGGTTGTCGGGCCTTCCTGGGCCCTGAATAATGGCAAGGGCAAAGTTCGGGGATCAACTAAAATAGATGACGAGGCCCCAAGTTCTCCCTGGTTTTCTACCATGGGAAGTAATCTCCGTCTCTAGGCCGACGAGGACCTCCATGCCCTCGAGTCCATCCATCTTTCTTACTCCCTTATCATCCTGGCCTCTCGGACATGAAGAGTCTCATCATAACACTATCAGGTGGATGACTGATCTCCTCAGACCTACAATGTTCTTCACTGGGAACTTGATTTTTTGATAGTAAGTTTGAGGTAACGGCCTTGAGGGCGTTTATGGCCGGCCTTCCAAAGATCACTTCATATGAAAAAGACGCACTTACCACTGTGACAGTGGTCATGAATGATTTTTTTAATTCCCCGTTCCCAATTGTTAGGGTGGCACAATCTCTCCCCTTGCGTACCAAAAAAGGCAGTTTCTACTAGTTCTATCTAGTAGTCCTTCAATTCCATATGATCCAAGGCTTCTTGAAATAAAACATCAACTGAACTGCTTGAATCAACGAAGACTCGCGTGACAGCATAATTGGAAATCTTGGTCTCGATGACCAAAGCATCATTATGAGGTAAACTGGCGCATTGGAAATCCTGGGTGTCAAAACTGATTATTGGTTCATCTTCTCGCCTTGCACTGTCCATTCCCAAACTCTTTCACTAGCTCCATGACTTCTGAGCCCGGTTGGAATCATCATCGGTGGATCCTTTTGAAATCATTTTGATTACACCCTGAGTAGGGATTTTCCCCGACCTTTCTAATCTAGGGACCTGTCTGAAGGGTAGTCCCGACTTGGGTCTGAAATCTGGGGCATTGCAAGGGGGAGGGGTCTCGAGCTCCTGGATGCTCACGGGAGTCCTCGAGCCCTTTCCACTGGTGGGCCGGCTTCGACAGATTTTGGTCGGGAATGGCCCCTCTTTAATTACTTGCACTCGCTGGTATCATGATAACTCTTGGTGATATGTACAAAATTTCACGGCTATCCTTGAGTCCTGAGAGGACCGCGAGCCCGATATTTCGGAGCTTTCAGGAATGTGTTGTCAGAGGACTGTCCTAGTAGTTTTAACCAACTAGGATAACTAGAGTTTTATCAAAGTCTGCAAGCAACCCCTCGGGAATGAAAAAAATCTAGATAATGTAATCTTATCTGGATCATATCTATATAATGTGATCTTATCTAGATCATATTAGGATAATGAGATCATATCTAGATCATATTTGATTAGGACACTCTGAATCAACATGTCAAATCTCCGAGTGATAGTTTGATTAGGAAACTCCAGTTCAACGAGTAAAATCTCCTACTTGGTGTTTTGTCTAACTAGAACACCTAATAGTTAGAGTTTCAATAGGATAGTCCAAGCCTAATCTATCAAAAAATCCATGATCCTGGTTTCATCATAATCCCGATAGGTAATCAGAAAGCACTGATGTGACAAGTGTTCATAGCTCATTATAACGATGCAAAGTCAAACTTTTCAAAAACGATAGAATTAAAGTCAACCGTCCACTGACTTTTGGAACTTGTCAATTTCGGAAATCTTTCATAAAATTTATGTGGTCACACTCTCCTCACTAATTTAGCAGTCATCCTAGCTCTCAAAACTTTCAAATGTGGAATCAACTTATAAATACTTTATAAGCCAAATGTTTATCTCTATCAAACCACAATCGCCAAATTCAACTCCTTGAATTGAATATCTCGATGAGAACACGAAAAGGAATACTTGTGTGACCTTAATGGTTCAGGGATACAACTAGTTGTGGGTTCACAACTCATGTGATTCAAGACAACAAGTGTCCCTTAAACGATAATATCCTAATTAGCATCATTATGTGTTAACCTTTTGATCATAATAATATCTGAACTTATTTATGATTTCACCATCGAATCATGGTAGAGCGCCTAGTAATATCGTCTCATGATTACCTATTTATCACTTATAGTGCCTGTGATAACTAGTTGGATATGTTAACGTAAAGTAATGTTCATTCATCTCATATATCTCAATCAAATCTGTAAGGATTGATATGTCAAGGGTTGCATATGAATTCAATAACAATGTGATGTGTCTTTTAGTAATCATAGTGGCATTGCATGTGCAACTATGAAACTACTTTACCCTAAATCACATTTCATATTCTGGCAAGATATTTCTTGAATTATTAACTCGTCTTATTATATAGGATATTCACACCCATAGGTGAGCGATGAATCTCCGAATACAATGCATTGTCTCCTACGTATGTTGATGTTGCACCCAAACTCGCCATATGATGACCCTTGCGGAGCCGGTAAATGAGTCAAAGTGCAGTAATAATATATAGAGCCTCTATGTTGTCTCAGGTTGTAAGGACTAATGGTATATGATCATAACTGTAGATTATCCACTTGATAAATGATAACCATTTGAAAAAATCAAGAGAGAGTTGTTTAGTGACCCATCATATGAGAAATCATCATATGTGGTTGGACATCTCTATGTCCCTACCATGAAACATGGTACAAAATATTACAGATGCTAGTCTCGAGCTCAAGCGGTCTTTACACTTATTTAGATGGCTGAATTGTCTAAGAACAAGTTTAGAATATATAGTAACTTTTAAAATGTGGTTCATGATCGTCATCATGTGTACAACTTCATGATATCATAATATATGCATCTTGCATGGATATACAGATAAATAAATACCATAATATATAAAACGTAAAATATTATTAAAATAAAGATAATTTGTAACATAAGAGTCAATAAAGCTCAAACCAAAAGTTGTCTTGCTGGACACCTACTCAAACAATATGTACGAGGTGGGGGACCATATGCATGAGGTAGGGGACCAGTCGCTAAGGACTCGCCTAATTCAAGACTCCAACAGGCCATTACAGACCTCCATAGCCAGGGGCCCACCCTTCTAAGGTGAATCAATCAAATAGGATTTCTACTGGCAAGGGCGAGCTCTTCTCTTGTCACATTTCTTGGCTACCCATTGTCACACTTCTATCTACTTAAACCCCCTCTCAACTCCATATTCCTTGGGTCACGCTGAACACTTCCGGCTACTTGACCCTCCTCACATCTCCTCTGCTCGTTCCCAAATCTTTAGCTTATCTCCCGCTCCTTAGCACACCCCACACACCTTAGCTCATCCCTAATTACTTAGCACCACAAAGACTCCTTATCAAACCTCCAACATTCCTTAGCACACCTCCAAGCTCTCTTCTTCACCACCAATCGTACCTTGGTGCTCGCCTCCATATTTGTTCGCCTTATTTGGATATTAATGGCATAACTCTAACTACTTAACCCACCCTCCAACTTGTAATTCCTCGGCACACCCTTAGCGCCTTGACACACCACCAGATCCTTTGAACACCTATCATGGCTCACCTCAGTTGCCCACCCCCGTGGACCTATTCTCTGACTTGGAGATGGGATTGAGCCATGTACTATGGATATGTGCCCATGTTGGTCTCGAGCACGTGATGAGCCTACTTGTAGAGTCTCAGTGACTCTTGAGTTCGCATAAGATTGTAAAGTTTAAAGCTAATTTAATGTTTCCTCATATTTTACTCTTTAGAACATTGGCCCAAACTATAGTTATTATTAATAAATTATCAATTTGAAATTAAAAATCTAGTAAGCATTTAAGCTCCACAAACAAGGCGATCAATCAATCTTCAACAATTGCAATGCACTATGCATGCCCATATCAGGAAGATATCACCGTGCCTATAGTGGTAATACTATTTGAAATTCTATTAAAACTGGATACTTGAATTAAGCTCTGTTTTTTAAGAAGGGAAAAAATAAATTATAATTATAATTATAAATTATAATTATAAATTAGTAAAAGAAGGAAATGTTAAAATGAGCCCAATAGTGTAGCGACATTACGAAGCCCAATGTTTCAACAAGTTCAGCCCGAAACAGCCCCATTACGTTAACACTGTAAAAACGTCAACTAGGGTTTCATGTTTCGCCCAACTCATTCGCCCAACACAGAGAGCGAGAAGCGGAAATGGTGAAATTTCTGAAGCCAAACAAGGCCGTAATCGTATTACAAGGCCGATACGCCGGCCGTAAGGCCGTGATTATTCGAGCCTTCGACGACGGCACACGTGACCGTCCTTACGGGCATTGCTTAGTCGCCGGAATCTCCAAATACCCGCGTAAAGTCATCCGTAAGGACTCCGCAAAGAAGCAGGCGAAGAAATCGAGGGTGAAATGCTTCATTAAGCTCGTGAATTATAACCACATAATGCCCACGCGCTACACGCTCGATGTGGATCTGAAGGATGTGGTGACGCTGGATTCCCTGCAGTCGAGGGACAAGAAGGTGACGGCAGCTAAGGAGACGAAGGCTAGGTTCGAGGAGCGGTTCAAGACTGGGAAAAACCGCTGGTTCTTCACGAAACTCCGGTTCTGAGGTTGTGTTCGGTAATGTTATTGGGAACTCCTAGTATCTCATCGTTGTTTATTTTCTTGGTGAATTAGATCGAGGGTTTTGTTTTGTATGAGACTCAGTATTCTGCATTTGGACAAGTTTTTGCTTCTCATTTATTTAAACCCGTTGATGCTGAGATAGTTTTGTGTTTGCTTCAAACCTCGAGTTTATGGGGTTTAGTACAGTCTATAATTTTATATTTCCGAATCAAGATTGAATACATTTCAGTTTCAGAGTCAAGATGATTGGGGATTATATGTCCGGAATATGCATCCAGGCAACATATATACAAATTGGTCGGATCATAGTTATTCGACGCAAAAGGTAAGGCACATTCTTTTAATGAAATATGGAGCCTTAACCATAAAGCCCATGTTTCGATCTGCATTAATGGCTGAAGGACACTTAACTTTTAAGAGCCCCTTTAAGATAGAAATAGAAAATTCATGATGAAATGCAGGATAAAGCTTGATCATTTGTCAATCATATATTGCATTGTGTCTGGTGAAATATTCTTCAAGTCTTTAGATTTAGATTCCATCACACCACTATGGCGCACTTCACTTCAATATAGCTCCTCGTCATGTGCCTTGCTGTACGATAGCTGTAAATCTTAGTATACCTCCAATAACTATTGATTGGAATGGATATTAGACATTAAAGGGTTAATGAAATATAGGGTTTTGTGAAGCATGAACGCATGGGCTGTCAGCAGTCAACACAGTCAATAATCTTACATTTTTAACAAAAAGGTTTGGTATTTTTTTAAGATTATGGGGCAACATGATGATCCTGAATAGTACGGTTGATTTGGAAATGTTGATGTGGTGGTGTTGGTGTGCTTCTCCCTTTTTCTAATCAAATGCTTGTGTGTTATTTTTGAGACAATTTGACTTACTAACTGAACTTAATCTTTTCATTCAGCTCACTAGGCGTGCATCGTTTTAGTAAAGAAGATGGACTATCCATCAAATTTGTTACTTTTCGGGTTTGTGAATTTATATGGTTCTAGGTCCATTTTCACATTGGTAATTGGACTTGTAATCGTTTCGTGGGTGGTGAGTTTTTCTTGTGATTGTAGTTGGCTAAAGCCCCAATGATAGAAAGGGTTAACCTTGAAGATAGCTACAAAATATAATTGGGATTTGGGAATGACACAGTGATGAACCTAGGAGATGCATGTGGATGGCCTTGTATGAACTATGCTCAAGTGAAAGGCATAGAAATAGTACAAGGGTAGTCCTCACCACCATGCCATTTCTTCAATGGAACAAACTCGTAACACAAGCTCAATATGACCTATGACCTATATGCCGTGCAAATATGAACAATGCCAACATAAATTCAAACTTATATCTCGAACAAGACATTCTTAGACCGTGTAAGCAAGCAAGACCGCATCTTCATGCGACCTGGCTTCAATGACATTTTATATGTGAACACCAGTTGATGTAAAGGAAAACATTTGAGTTCCAATGTCTGATTTACATGGATTATGTAACATGCTCAAAACTGGAACATGCTAGTTTCGCTTGCAAAAAACTCGTGTGTTATCCGACTTAAATGAAGCCCAATAACCGAAAACCATTCACTCTTTTAACTTTTATATTCAACCTTAAATGTATGCATTAATTCACTTTCGATGATTCTCCTTTTTATGACAATTTATTTCATAAGAATATTCAACTTCTGCCCTCACTCTCTGTTTTCTTTTCAAAAATTCTGTAAGATCTAAATTTTATTCTCAATTTGTACACGATTAATGTGTCAATACTATAACCAACCTAAGCACTTGACCCAATTCCATTATCACTCACTGTTAACAATAATGTAAACAAGCCCATTCTTTGTCGCTGTAAAAGTTTATTTTTCTATTCTAATCTGTGTGGGAAAGATTTCAAAGGCTTTAGGAAAAAAAAAATTATGTTGTGGTGCACGAGAAAAATTCAACTTATATAGAGTAATTTTTCTTCGAGAATTCAAAATATTGGAGCTTTAAAAAAATGATAAATTTTATTTAATTTATTAATGTTATGTTTTCTAGAATTTGACGCTTTTTGTAAAAAAAGTTTAATAAAAATTATATTTTTGCCTATGGGGTGAATAATACTCGTATACCTAATTAAAGTTTTTAATAAAAAAATGTGCCTTAGAAAATGAGGCGCTCAAATGACGTCCCTCACGCACCCATAATGCTCATGTTCATGATTTAGAGGACCCTACCGTTCAGTGAGATTTACTAATTTACCAAGTGGTTAAAATTTCCACAAGAATGGCCAACATGCTATCTGATTTGCATTTGTTTTTTAAATTTAAATTTTGTGAACTATGTATGGTCAGTTCAAAATAAAACTATATTGGTACAATTCCGGCTATTTTACTCAAGAGTTGAGCAAAAGGCAATCTGAAAATTTTCATAGCTAGACAAGATTTGGGAAACACTCCACAAAATATAGTGCGACATGCTTTAATTTTTTTCGAGATGTAAAAGACTTGCTGCCTTGAGGAAGATTATATATAAGATATTTGTGCACTTGCAGATTAATAAATCCAAATCTAATAAAAAAATTTATGGATTTTATTTTATAATATTTGTGCTTAAATAGAATTTTTATCCTTAATTATGTGTTTATCTGGATTAGTTTGATCATAATTTTATAATTGAATAAAAAAGAAAAATCTAATTTGAAAGATAAGATGATTTTGCAAGACTTCAAAAGAAAAATACCAAAAGAAAAGAAATAAAATATTCTAATATCTTATTCAATTGATAATATTGAAGTTTTTGGAAGAAAATTTTTGCAGATTTTAATAAAGATGAAGTCTTACATTTGAAAATAAAATTTCTACAATCTTATCTACAATTTTTTAACTTGATATGGGCTTAAAAGATTTGGAAGATTTGGCCCGTTAAGAAAAAATAAAAGGCAGCGTATGACGAGAAGTGAAGAGAGGAAAAAAAGAAAAAAAAAACAGACACGCGTGAAAAAAGAATAGAGAGAAAAAGCAGAGAAGAGGCAGAGGCACGAGAACAGAAATGAGGGGAAAAGACTAAGGAGGAAGCAAAAAAGGAAGCAGACAGGAGGGAGGAACAGAGGACCACAGAGAAGACTAAGAAAGAGGCGTGAGAACAGAAGGGAGGCAGAAAAGAGAGGCACATATAGAGAGGAGAAGTGAACCGAAGGGTGGACAGAACTGAACAGAAGCGTGCAGAAGCGAAGGGAGAAAACAGAAAAGAACAGAGGTTAACAGAAGATTGACTACATGGAAGACAACAACAGGGAGGAAGAAGAGAAAAGAATGCCATAGAGGAAGAGGAAGAACGCGGAGGAAGATATCAACACACACAAAAAATAACTAAGAATTCCTCTTATTCCTTCTTCATTATATTTTCTTCTATGAATTCAAATATAAGACTATTACCACAATAGGGTCAAATAATACTTTGTTTGATATTAATTTTATTTTCAATATATTTTTTTTATTGATTTTAATTATTGATTGAAGTTTGTTTAATAATTTTTGTTAATAGCCTGATCAACTATTTACATGTTTGTTGATAAATCACGAATCAGAATATGATTGATTAAATATAGTAACAAAGACGTCATCAACATATTGTTAAGCTGACTAGAAATAATATTCATTTTCAGTGTGCGGTTTTAGGTGGAAATTGAAATTCCATAAAGATCTATTGCATTTAGATTTAATTAAATTCAATTAAAAATAATTGGACTGTTAGATTTAAATAGGTTTATTAACTCGAGAAATCGTTAATAAATGAATTGGGATTTTACCGTGATTGTCAAGAATTAAATAATTAATTGAATATTAACAGGTGTCAACATAGTAGAGTTTTGTACCGTTGTGTGTCTTAGTTCGTTATTTGAAGTTGAATTTCTCTTTGATATTTGAAACCGTCATTTTTAGTTACAATTATTTTATTTAATATTTTAGATTAATAATTTATATATAATCTTTTTAGGTATTTATTTTATCTAGCTTAATAAGTTAAGTGATAAAAATTCTAGTAATTAAATCTTAGTATCTTTGGGATCGATACTTGGACTCACAGTTTACCTTATGAGGCATCCCCAAAACTGATTTTAGGACCATAATATTTGATCAGTTGAGATATTAGTTTTGCGTTTTCAGTCATATGTCTAGAACATCCGCTGTCCAAGTACCAGCTGAATCTTTGATCAAATTACCTGTAACCTACAATCACAAATAATGAATAAATTTGGTACCCAAATCTATTTGGGTCCAGAACTTATTAGTCCTTTGGGAATCCATATTTGGATCAATCGAACCGATCTACCAGTTTCTGTGTTCTAGATAACATTTCCTGATTTGTGTGTGACATGTGAGTGCGAAGAGGATGAAATAACATGTGTTTGTGCTCTTTTATCCTTATTCTTCATCCGGTATCATTTTTGAACAGTCTTTTATTTTAATAATTGTAATAGCCTCTTGCTGAATTTCGTTTAGCGACTTCTTGGGTGACCAATTTTTCGATTTAGCTGAACTTTTGTGATTGTACCCAATTCCATATCGCTTAGCCTTGTCCATATTGAGTCGTATGGCACTGAAACTCGTAAAGTGAGTCACACTAACATCTACGAGCTCATGACTGCAGCATTCACTACAAAAAAAACTCCTCAAGACAACGGATTTTATCTGTTGTGTATGTGAAAGAAAAAGTGTTGATTTTATCTGTTGTGTATGTGAAAGAAAAAGTGTTGTCATAAGCAGTGTTGTTAAAAGCCCGCTGACCGAAGATTTTGATTGAGAATAAATCTAGCAAGCGGACTAGGTCAAGTTATTAATAATTGGATGATGAGTCCAAGTATCGATCCCACATAGACTAATATTTAATTACTATAATTTTTATCACTTAACTTAAGCTAGATAAAATAAATAAAAAGATGATATGTGAATTATTAATCTAAACAAGTAAATAAAATAATTGCAACTAAAAATGACGAATTCAAGGATCAATGAGGGATTAAACTTCAAATATAGAACTAAGACACACAACGGTACCAAACTCTACTATGTTGACACATATTAAAATTCAATTAATTATTTAATTCTTGACAGTCACGGTGAAATCCCCAGTTTTATTTATTAAACGATTCCTCGAGTTAATAAATATATTTAAATCTAATAGTCCAATTATTTCTACTTGAATTTAATTAGATCTAAAAGCATTAAATTTTCGTGGAATTTCAATGTTCACCTAAAACCGCATAATGAAACTAAATATTATTTATAGTCAGTTTAACCATGTGTTGATGACGTCTTTGTTGCTATATTTAACCAATCATCTTTAGATTCGTGATTAATCAACAAACATGTAAATAGTTGATCAAGATATTAACAAGAAATATTAAACCAACATCAATCAATAATTATAATCAAGGAAAATAATATATTGAAAATAAACCAAATATCAAACGAAGTATTGTTTGACCTTATCGTGTTCTTAGCCTAAATACATTTGTTCCATAAATTCAAAACAGAAGTGAAAAGTCAAATTTAAGTTCATAGAAAAAAACATAATTAAGAAGGAATGAAAGGAATTCTCAGTGATTTACGACGTGTGTTGAGGAATTCCTCCTGCTTCTACCTTCTATCTTACTCCCTTCATTTCCTCTTCCCCTCTGTTCCTGCTTCACTGTAGCCTCTTGTTTTGCATTGTTGTCGTCTTCACTTCCTTCCTCTCCCCCTTTTATCTTTCTTCTCTTCTGTGCTTCCATCTTCCGTGCACACTTCTGCTCCCTTCTGTTCACTTTAGTTTCCTCTTCTTTCTTTACGTGCCACTCCTCTTCCTCCTTCTCTTCTCTCTCCTCTCTCTTATGATCTTCTCTCTCCTTTCTTCCCTCTCCTCATGTGTTCTGCTCACTTCTGCGCTGCTTTTTTCTTCTTCTTGAACCTTTTTTTTTGCTCACGTTCGCTGCATTTTATATTTTTCATGGGCCTAATCCTCCAACTCCTTGAAGCCCATGTCAATTTCAAAAATTATAGATAAGGTTGTAGATATTTATTTATCAAGATCCGCATAGATTTTCTTCCAAAACTTTAATATTCTCAAGATAATAAAATATAAAAATATTGACAAGATCGATTAGGGGGATCATCATTGAGCTACAATAGCTCGGTTCAATATTGAACATCAATGAAGTAAATCGAGTTTGGTGTTCAAATCAAGTGGAAGACACTCGAAATAATCACTCGTAGAAACTGATTATATATTTTATAAATCATTTAAAATTAAGCATTTTATCAAACACTTGGTATGCAATATTTTGGTATTTGAAGACTACATAAAATGCTTCAACAATGCATCTTTAAAACTATGAAAAATATAAGTAAATGCAATAAATAAATAGACATGAATTTGTTTATGGATGTTCGAAGACTTCAAATGCTCCTACGTCACCCCTTATTCTCCTTGGGAAGGATCCACTAGAAGACTTTGATTTATACAACACCTTATACAAACCCACTCCAGAAGGGCAGCACCCAACTAGAACTCATAGCACTCAAGATTGCAGACAGCACCTCACAATCAACATATTGTTTAATGTCTCATATGCAAATACTACATATACAAGTTTATTATCTTTGTGCAAGGCTCACTCATATTCAATAAGCTTAACTCTTTGTATATGTAAGCGATTGTGTGTGAGGAATTTATCATTTACAATGTAAATCTCAAATGTATCCTCACACAAGGGCTTGTGCTCTCAAGTAGCTGATTTCTTCATGCTAACTGCCCATGCTTTGAAACATCTGCAAAAGCACTTGTTTGATCTTCAAGATGTTGTATTTATAAGCCCCAAAAATGATATATACGTTAGATATAAGAATATGACCGTTTGGAAAGTTTATGTACTGTTTCTGAAATTGAAACGGTTAAATTTGCCTTGCTGGACTTTTCCTGAGCTTAAACTGGTCAACTCTTCAACTTGTTTAGTTTCAGCTTGTCCGGTTCAGTTCAGTTATGGTCCGGTTAAGTTCAGCTGGTTCGGTTCAGTTTGAGATCGTCTGGTTCAGTTCAACTGGTTTGGTTCCATTCAGCTGGTTCAGTTCAACTGGTCTGGTTCAATTCAACTGGTTCGGTTTAGTTTCAGTTGGTCTGGTTCAGTTCAACTGGTTTGGTTCAGTTCAGTTTCAGCTGGTCTGGTTCAGTTCAGCTGATTTGGTTCAGTTCAGCTGGTTCATTTCAGTTTCAGCTAGTCTGGCTCAGTTTCAGCTGGTTTGCTGAAATCAGCTTAGCTGGTTTGCTGAAATCAGCCTAGCTGATTTCAGTTTATGCAGAACCAGTAGCTTCATCATCATTTATCAGCATCCTAAGCTTCGATTTAGACTTTTACTTCTGAATATGATTTATATATCATCGTCTTGTCTTTCCAACACATACTGAATTGCTTCATTCCAATAACTAAGCTGAGAGATATGACCAAAATACCGCAATTGCTCATACTCAACTGATTGTTGTTTTTATGCAATCTGTTCGGTAATTCAGCGATCAGTTAGACCTTGATAACATCCGATTTTTTGCTCAGCTGACGTGAAATACGACTTGTTCCAAATTGAGTTTTCTTATTAGTCAAATTTTCGGATTTTCATTTGAATCATCCAGCTGAGAGATATCATCAAAACACCTGAAACTCGCCAAAAATTTAGTTTGGCAAAATTCAGTTTCAATTTGCTTCTTATGTTTGCAACGTCACACATGAGTAAATATAAAACATCTACTGCTTAAAATGCTACTAATTTTTTTTGGACAAACTCATTTTTTAAACCCTTAAATTATGCATGCATGCAATACTGCTGAAAAATTCACCTTTTAAAATAATCATAATCATATAAAAGATATAATAATGCAGTTTAAAAATTATCGCCAACTCTTCCATCCTAGATGTAGGTAAAAAGATAAAACAAGTAAAAATCCTGGTAATCATCAACATGTCAAAACAAAGCGTATAAAAATGATCATGTCTACTCCTAACTCAAAAACATGATGTGCCGAAAATATGGTCGTCGGGTTCATGTGCGCACGTCCAGCCCTGCCGACTCAGACTTCGGCACCTCCAGCCTCCTCATCAACATGCTCACCTACATCATTTCACATCTAGTGAGTCTAAAGACTCGTAAAACTTGTAACATTATATCGAATACATATACATAACATGAAACAGTGAAAAATACTGTAAGCAACATACATTTCATGAACTTAAAAGCATAACGTAAACATGTCGTATAAAATCATAACGTGTCAAAACATGTCTCATCATAACATCATATACGTATACATTTTCTTTTAATTGAATTCAGTTCATTAGTTGTGACTTTCGTATCAACTCTATTCGATGGACCCATCTAATATAATCGCGGTACCCGGCGGTGGGGACATCGGCGACAACATTACCTGTCAACTGAGTCTTGGCCTCAGCTCATAATATCTCATATAATCGTATTAGTCACAACCAACTCCCGTCCTTCAAAACATGTCATCTTATTCATCACTTAATAAAATTATGCATATATGTAATTTTTCTTTAAAATCAAGCATGCAACGTTTTTTATTAATTTCATAAAAATCATGGTCGTGATACATAAGCATTTAAATAAGACATGTCAAATTGTGATCAAGGCGCTGCTAGGACTAAAAACTCATGTGCAAAATGACTTTTTGCCCTGGAAACCCAAAATGACCATTTTACCCCCGGGCCTCAAAATTTCTCCCCGAAACTTACCAAACTCATTAAAACACCACAAAGCATATTTAGAAAAATTTCTTAGACATAAACTCGAGCCCGTTTCAAAACATAATGTCAAACTCTACCTCCTCCACTTCTGGTGCGAATGCGTAAGGCTCGTCTAGCGACGAGTCCACCGCGCTGTGCTCATCTTCTCCCCCTGATTTCTATTACCAAATCGAAAACCAAATCCCCAAAGCCCTCGTCTTCCGGCCCTTCCTGAATTCTGAAGAAGAGCAAAGGTAAGGGAAAAGCCCAAGCTTTATCTCCTCCCCAATCTGAGACTCCGGGAGTTCTCTGGTTCGCTTCAATGAGAAGCACTCTGCGCTTGGGAGCGGATGAGGAGCTTAAGACTCTCGGCTCCATCCCCTAAACTTTTCAAATTCTGATTCCCGACCCATCTTAAAGGGAAATTAACCCCCCTCCCGGCTTCACTACCTTCTTTTGGGACCAAATTAGAAATGGTCTACGGTTTTCCTTCCCTTCTTTTTACAATTGAGGTCGCCACATTTTTTGGCGTACCTATCAATCAACTTCACCCCAATTCTTTCCGGATCATGGCCTCGGCCTATATCCTTTTTAAAATGCACGAACTCCTCATCAACCCTCTTATTCTTCACTATTTTTTTGTTTGACGGCTGGGGGACAACGCCTTCTCCCTGTTTGCCCGGCTAAAATCCCGGTTCCTTGATGATATCCCTTCTTCCCAGAAGGGATGGAAAGACGATTCTTCTATATACAACTCCCGGCTTCCCTTCCCTATTTGACCGGGTTTCTCCATTCTCTTCGTATTCAACCTTCCCTCCCCAAATCATACAAATTTGAGGAACCGTACACCCGAAGCCAAGAGTTGGTGGAGGGTCAAAAATTTTCTTCTTCTGCCCTCATCTCCGAGGAAAATTTAATAGCTTACGTGTAAAGGCCCGTATTTCGTATTCACCAACTGTAAAGGCCCGTATTTCGTATTCATATTTTAGCGAAATTAATAAAATTTTTCTAAATAAATAATTATCTTGCCTCATTTATAAAATAAACATGTGAATAATTTTGAGTTTAAAATATCAGCGGAAGCAAATATTGTTTTCAAACAACAACTTAAAAATATATCCAACGTATTAAACTGAGTTTGAACATAAGAAAATGCATAAACTAAAACATGAGGTCCTCGGGTTCCTACTACCGCTGACCCAAGCCAACTCACTGGTCCTCGCCCTCGGCCTCGACCTCATCAGTACCTACAACAATCAAGTCTAGTGAGTCTAAAGACTCAACATGTATATATCGTGAATAACAAGTAAATATATCATAAAATCACATGCAACGTAAAAATATGGTATCGTAAAGCGTCCAGTGAAAGTCGTATCATGAATAATTATAACTACGTGCATATATGAAAATCATACTTAAAAGCTTTGCTCAATAGAGCTCTGTCATATCATATCATAATTTTCTGGTAGAGATAATGTTTCTAAGCAAGTGGCCCATAACATAACGTGAGCGCCTGATCAGACTAAACCATAGTATACTGGGCGGTAGAGATCACCACAGCCCTTGGACTGGATATCCGTACCCATACATAATCGTAAACCGGTCGTAAGTCACCGGGTGGAGAGGTCCTCAGTTGCGCCTACCGACTTCCAAACCCATAAGCGTAAGGTGGCCACAAGACATATCGCATATGTCTCAAAAATAAACATTTTATATTTTTGTACACGTAATATAATTATAACCTTGTTTTTACCGGATGAGTTGGATCGCTCCCAGGCTTGCTGCGACTTAATTCTAATATGTGACACATGCAAAAAATCTTATATTGACCAAAACTTGACAATCGAACCAATAACGAGACGATTATGACCAACAACTTGATTTATCAATCATGGCTTCGTACCAACCCGAACCAACAATAAACCGATGTTCAAACATGATTAAAAATACCTCTATCATACTGAAAAATATTCATGATGATAGCTGTACACGAAAATTTGTGAATGGAATCCAAAAACATAAAAAACTCTTTCCAGAGTCATTTTGGCACATTGCACCGTAAATTCTCGTACGATCTCTAAACTTAACCGAATCACAAACGGCCAAAAACATGACTTTCCTAACTCATTAAGGTATTTTTCAGTCCAAGGCCATAGGCTAAATGCCAACCAAGAACTCAAACCACCACCAAAACCAAGACCCAAAGCTGCTATCAAAATACAACAGTAGCAGCTTGTGTGTTTGTGGTGTAAACTATGAAATTAATGACCATTGGCTTGAACCACCGACCAAAGACCCTTACCAACATCCTAAGGCATGGCTTGGACCATGGCTAAGGGCTAAAAGCCAGCCACAACCCAAGCGAACACCTAGGACAATACCAAGCTTCTACCGAGAGCACCAATTCTGTGCAGTGGGATGTATTGAGTTGTTTTGTTGTCTGATATCATTCCAGTGGCTATATGATCAACCATGACTCGATCTAGACATGATGAAGTGTTGTATGTACCATGGCTAAGGACTAGGAGCCAACGATCATCCATACAAACACTCAAAAACCGAAACACACTCACACAGAAAAATGAAGGAACCGAAGTGCATTTGTGTTGCTGCTGTGACATTTTGATGGATACGTGAATTAAACCTTGAAAGGATGATTTGGTCCCGTCCTAGACATGATAAGTAAGGGTTCGGGCCATGGCTACCGTCCTTAGAACAACCATGATCTGTACTCTCACCTTAACAATCCAAGGAGAAAAACCGTGAACCAGATCTGCTAAAAATGAATTTTCCTACTGTCTACTTTAGACCTACGTGTGTGGGCATAAACCAACGAGTCAACAACACCCTAACATACTCTAAGACATGCCTAGATGCAGCCTTGAGTGCCTGGAATCGCAAAACTCCCTGTAGGCAACAAAACACACCAAAACGTGAAATACCATTTCAAAAGCCGTGAGTGGCACATGCAGTTTTCTTGCAAGGTTGCTGTAAATTTCGAGTTGTTGCTTGAATCATGCATATATAATGGTTTAAAATATCTATAGGACTTGATTGTAGAGCAAAGAAACAATATATACATGTCTGGAAATTGTTTTGAAGAAAACAAACCAATACAACGAATACGGTGCAGCGGAGTCGAAGTTGGTTTCTTCTTTCTCGTTTCTGCTGTTCTTACACGATTTTCAGCTGTAGTTTTCTCTGATATTTCGAATGTCAGGGTTGGGGAAGGCTAGGTAATGAAGGTGAATGATATAAGAGGTGTTAAATGAGTCTTGAATTGTATTTAGTTGAGAGTTACAAGTGAGAATTTGAATTGTTTCTTCAACATTGCTGAAGCTATTCTTATTCTTTTATTCTTGCTGCTAACTCACGATTTCAGTAGCCTATTACTTCTGATCAGCATATGGGGATGAAGGAATGGTATGTAATGGAGGTGGTGGTTACAAGAGGTGTTAAAGATACCATAATATGCATTAAGGTGGGAGGTTACAAGTCAAGAAGTGGAATGGTTTTGAAATGATTTCTCCTCTAGCTGCCGTTGCTTTTATTCCTTATTCTTACTGCATATGCACGTTGATTTGCTAGGATAATGGTTTGAGTAAGATTGAGGTGTATTATAGTATTTGAATTTACTAATAACTATTGAATTAAAGGTGATGAATTGTATTCATTTTAAAGGTCATTGAGGTGACTTGAATGAGGAGTTATCACACCTGCAAAATGGCTTGACCGAAAATTATTACTAATTTTTGGCATGGTATAATATTGTTTAAGGCTTATATTTTAACTTCTTAAGGTTTAATACACTCCTTATATATTTTAGTGGATGAATCAATTGCTTTAAGATAGAATCTTGCATTGCATACTTGGTCTAAAAATTTAAGTATTTAAATGTTATGTTTAATTTCTTGAATATATTATACCTAGATTAATTCATCCTCATTTGTTTACACATTTTAATTTAAGCTTTAATTAAATATTGAATCTAAAATAACTTATTTAATAATTTAGCTCCAATTAGTTTAATAAATTCTAAAACATTCTATTTCTTCAAATTAAATTAATCCTTGACTTAAATTAAATTTAGGAATACTTTTCTTATTATTAATCTTAACTCTAATCTCTAAACTCCGGTCCGACTTCGCGTATTTATCCTGAAAAGATAAAACTAAACATCTACCTCTAAAATAAATACTCATGACTTAACAATTATAAAAAATGAATTAAACACTTCATATATTTATAAAAATTCATTTTTTTTAAATAATAGCAATTATGCATGACTTATACGTAATCTGATTTTCGGGTTCTACAACTCTCTCCCCCTTAAAATAAATTTCGTCCCCGAAATTAAATCTTACCGAATAACTCGGGATATCGACTCTTCATATCTGGTTCAGATTCCCACGGAGCTTCCTCCTCCGAATGATTGAGCCATTTGACTTTCACTATCTTGACCAATTTGTTCCGAAGCTTTTTCTCCTGTCTGTCTACAATTTGCACTGGTATTTCCTCATAATACAAGTTCGGAGTCAGATGCAACGGTTTAAAGTTCAAGACATGCGATGGATTTGCCATATACTTCCTCAACATGGAGACGTGAAACACGTTGTGTACTCCGGCCAGATTCGGCGGAAGAAGCAACACGATAAGCTAACGTACCAACTTTGTCGAGGATCTCAAATGGTCCAATGAATTTCGGACTGAGCTTTCCTTTCTTCCCGAACAGCATGACACCTTTCATCGGTGCTATCTTCACAAAAACATGTTCACCAACAGCAAACTCTAAATCTCTCCTCCTATGATCTGCATAACTCTCCTGTCTACTCTGAGCAGTCCTCATCCTATCACGGATTTTGACTACCATATCAGCAGTGTGCTGCACAATCTCCGGACCTAATTTTGATCTCTCCCATACTTCATCCCAATGAATAGGCGATCTACACTTACGATCGTACAGTACTTCATATGGAGCCATACCTATAGACGACTGAAAACTGTTGTTATAGGTAAACTCCACCAATGACAACTTTGATTCCCAACTCGCGGAGAAATCGAGGACACATGCACGGAGAAGATCCTCCAAAATCTGGATAACTCTTTCTGACTGACCATCTGTCTGAGGGTGGAAAGCTGTGCTAAATAACAACTTCGTACCCATCGTTGAATGCAAACTCTTCCAAAATGAGGAAGTGAATTTAGGATCTCGGTCAGATACTATCGAAACGGGAATGCCATGAAGTCTAACGATCTCCCGGATATATAACTCTGCATACTGGATCATGGAGAAAGTCCCCTTAGTAGGCAAGAAATGAGCTGATTTTGTAAGACGATCTACAATCACTCATATAGCATTCGACCCTCTGACTTACTTTGGCAAACTGACAACGAAGTCCATGGTGACATTCTCCCACTTCCACTCGGGAATAGGAAGAGGCTTGAGCAAACCTGCTGGTCTCTGATGCTCCGTCTTCACTAGCTGGCAAGTCAGACACTCGGATACAAAACGTCTGATATCCTTATTCATTCCGGGCCACCAATACAATAACTGCAGATCTTTGTACATCTTTGTACTCTCTGGATGAATAGAGTACGGCGACATATGGGCCATAGCTAAAATATTTGCTCGAATAGAATCACTGCTAGGAACCCACATTCTGTCTCGATATCTCACAATACCATCTCTTACTGTGTACAAGATACTGCCCTTGGCCTCATCTCTCTTCCTCCTCTTTGCCAACTGCTCGTCTGCTAGTTGTCCACTGCGAGTACGGTCTAGAAGAGAAGACTGAATCGTCAAAGTAGATAGACAAGGAACTCTACCTCGAGGATATGTCCCTAAATCAAACCTCTGCATCTCAAACTGAAGAGGTCTCGAAACCACCAAATGAGGACATCACTGCGACTTTGCTGCTCAACACATCCGCAACTACATTAGCTTTGCCAGGATAGTAGCTAATGTCCCAGTCGTAGTCCTTCACTAGCTCCAACCAACGCCTCTGCCGCATATTCAACTCTTTTTGTGTAAAGAAGTATTTGAGACTTTTGTTGTCGGTAAAGATCTGGCACTTCTCCCCGTACAAATAATGCCTCCAAATTTTCAATGCAAATATTACGGCCGCCAACTCTAGATCATGGGTAGAATAATTCTTCTCATGAATCTTCAACTGACGAGAAGCATATGCTATCACCTTCCCATGTTGCATAAACGCTGCTCCTAAACCAAGTTTCGAAGCATCGGTATACAGAACAAAATCTCCGGGTCATGAAGGCATTGCCAATACTGGCGCTGAAATAAGAGCTTGCTTCAATGTATCGAAGCTCTTCTGACATTCTTCGCTCCACACATACTTAACATTCTTCTTCGTCAATGATGTGAGTGGAACTGCGATGGAGGAGAATCCCTGAATAAACTTCTGATAGTATCCTGCTAGCCCAAGAAAACTACGGATCTCTGATGCATTTTGCGGCACAACCCAATCTCTGACTGCTGCAACTTTCGCCGGTTCTAACTAAATACCGCTGCTAGAAACGACGTGGCCTAAAACGCCACCTCCTTTAACCAGAACTCGCACTTGCTAAACTTCGCGAATAGCTTGTGCTTTTGTAGAGTCTGCAATACTGTGGTCAGATGTCTGCTGTGATCCTCTTGATTATTTGAGTAGACGAGAATATTGTCTATGAATACTATCACGAACTGATCAAGATACGGCTGAAATACGCGATTCATGAGATCCATGAAGATCGTTGGCGCATTCTTCAAACCGAACGGCATCACAAGAAACTCGAAGTGGCCATAACGAGTCCTGAAAGAAGTCTTGAGAACATCAGCGTCTTTCACCCGCAACTGATGATACCCGGAACGCAGATCTATCTTGGAGAATACTGAAGCTCCCTGCAACTGATCAAATAAATCTTCTATCCTCGGAAGTAGGTATTTGTTCTTCACTGTAACTCTGTTCAACTCCCGGTAATCAATGCAGAGCCTCATCGAACCATCTTTTTTCTTCACAAACAAGACTGGTGCGCCCCATGGCGAAAAGCTCGGGCGAATGAACTCCTTGTCAAGAAGTTCCTGAATCTGTTTCTTGAGTTCTGCCATCTCCAGTCGGTGATAATCGGTACGGTGCTTTTGAAATCGGTGAGGTTCCTGGCATACGTTCAATAGAAAATTCCACCTCTCGCACCGGTGGCAAACCAGTGACGTCATCAGGAAAAACGTCTAGAAAGTCCCGGACAATAGGAACATCGGATGCTGACAGTTTGGATATCTCGGGAACAGATACAACAGTAGCTAAAAACGCTCGGCACCCTCGATGCATGAGTTTCCTAGCCTGGACATAAGGTATTATACGCGGTAAATTAAAATACCTGTCTGGCTCGAATAAGAATTGCTCCATCCCAAGCGGTTGGAGTAGAACAGATCTCTGCTGGAAATTAGTCAAAACTCTGTTCTTCAATAGCTAGTCCATCCCAGAATGATATCAAATTCTGGCATCGGCAGAATGATAAGATCCGCATACACAAGATTACCATGAAGTTCGAGGTCTATATATCGGATCACATTAGTAGCTGTCAGCTCCTCTCCAGAAGGCAATGCTACTGAATACGCTATGTCTAGCCCAATTTCCTTGATCTTGAGAGAACTTGCAAAGGTTTCTGAAATGAACGAATGAGTAGCCCCTGAATCTATCAAGGCTTTCGTAGCTGAACCGGCTATAAAGATTCTCCCTGAAAGATTGGAATTTCATGCTAAACCCAATAGTTTTACAAGAACTAAGCTTCTAGACATGCAAATATCAAAGTTTTTCTCACCTAAATTTCTCGAAAATATCACTAATTAGAACATGCAATCCTATCACAAATTCTAAGTTCAAAATCTTAACTCAAACTCTTAAAACATTACATTTCAAATACGAACTTAAAGCTTTAGGATACCTGTCATGAGCATCGTCTCCGGGTTAGTCTCCGCTGCATGGAGAGCAAAAACTCTGCCTTGGGTAGGCAGATTCTTCTGAGGACAATTCTTCAATATGTGGTCAGTACTACCACATTTGTAACACTTTCCCGAACCATACATACAAGTCCTAGCATGACGGCATGAGCACCTGACACATACTGCATACTCAGATGTCCTCGGGACTACACGTCCCTTGCTGCTGCTGTCCTCTGCTCCTAGATGGGCCGTGGAAAGGTTTCTTACTTGGATGCTACTGCTGAGGAGGAAGGTGTGGTGCCTGAAATGGTCGTTTACCCTGGTGATCGCGATCAATATCATTCTGGTCTTGCTCTACCGCTAGAGCTCTGGAAACAGCAACATCATAGGTAGTAGGGCCAGCCACCCTAACATCACGACACAAGATCGACCGCAGACCATTCAGAAAATGCCTCAATTTGGCTCCAGCATCATTAGCAATTAGGGGTACAAATGACATCCCCTCTCGAACTTACGGATGAACTCCGTAACAGTCAAGTCTCCCTGCCTCAGGGTCATGAACTCTGTGGTCAACCTGGAACGCACCTCTTCAGTAAAATATTTAGAGAAGAATACCTCTGTAAAGCGCGCCTAGCTCAGAGTAGCCAAATTCAAGGCTACGGATGCTCCTTCCCACCACAAGCGGGCGTCTCTCCAAATAAATAGGTCGCACAACGAACTCTGTCCTCATCTCCAAGCTCCATGAACTCGAAGATAACCTCAAGAGACTTAATCCAGCCGTCGGCAATCATAGGATCTGCCGTCCCGGAGAATTCCTTCGGTCTCATCTTCATGAACCGCTCATAGATAGCCTCCGGCCCCATCTGTCTGGCTCCCAATGCATTGTTCCCCGCAAACTGTGTGAAGAACTGAGTCATCCCAGCTAGCATCTGGGCATTCATGTCTGGTGGAGGGGGTGGTGGTAAATCTCTCTCCTCGTTCTCATGACGATGCTCATCACCTCCCGTGCGATAAATAATGCGTCTAGGTGGCATGCTGTTCCATAATTATAACCCATACGTAACCAAAATGCATAATTCTACTATTTTCTTTAAATTTAAATAAATACTGCATAATCGTAATCTTGACATAAACCGACGTTAAACCATGATTAAAAATACCCCTATCATACTGAAAAATATTCATGATGATATCTGTACACGAAAATGGGTGAATGGAATCCAAAAACATAAAACACTCTTTCGAGAGTCATTTTGGCTCATTGCACCGTAAATTCTCGTACGACCTCTAAAGTCAACCGAATCACAAACGGCCAAAAACATGACTTTCCTAACTCATTAATGTATTTTCCAGTCAAAGGCCATAGGCTAAAAGCCAATCAAGAACTCAAACCACCACCAAAACCGAGACCCAAAGCTGCTGTCAAAATACAGCAGTAGCAGCTTGTTTGTTTGCGGTGTAAAGTCTGAAATTAATGACCATTGGCTTGAACCACCGACCAAACACCCTTACAACATCCTAAGGCATGGCTTGGACCATGGCTAAGGGCTAAAAGCCAGCCACAACCCAAGAGAACACCTAGGACAATACCAAGCTTCTACCGAGAGCACCAATTCTGTGCAGTGGGATGTATTGAGTTGTTTTGTTGTCTGATATCATTCCAGTGGCTATATGATCAACCATGACTCAATCTAGACATGATGAAGTGTTGTATGTACCATGGCTATGGACTAGGAGCCAACGATCATCCATACAAACACTCAAAAACCGAAACACACACAGAAAAATGAAGGAACCGAAGTGCATTTGTGTTGCTGCTGTGACATTTTGATGGATACGTGAATTAAACCTTGAAAGGATGATTTGGTCCCGTCCTAGACATGATAAGTAAGGGTTCAGGCCATGGATACCGTCCCTAGAACAACCATGATCTGTACTCTCACCTTAACAATCCAAGGAGAAAAATCGTGAACCAAATCTGCTAAAAATGAATTTTCCTACTATCTACTTTAAACCTACGTGTGTGGGCGTAAACCAACGAGTCAACAACACCTAACATACTCTAAGACATGCCTAGATGCATCCTTGAGTTCCTGGAATCGCAAAACTCCCTGTAGGCAACAAAACACACCAAAACGTGAAATACCATTTCAAAAGCCGTGAGTGGCACATGCAGTTTTCTTGCAAGGTTGCTGTAAATTACGAGTTGTTGCTTGAATCATGCATATATAATGGTTTAAAATATCTATAGGACTTGATTGTAGAGCAAAGAAACAATATATACATGCCTGGAAATTGTTTTGAAGAAAACAAACCAATACAACGAATACGGCGCGGCGGAGTCGAAGTTGGTTTATTCTTTCTCGTTTCTGCTGTTCTTACACGATTTTCAAGCTGTAGTTTTCTCTAATATTTTGAATGTCAGGGTTTGAAGGTGAATGATATAAGAGGTGTTAAATGAGTCTTGAATTGCATTTAGTTGAGAGTTACAAGTGAGAATTTGAATTGTTTCTTCAACATTGCTGTAGCTATTCTTATTCTTTTATTCTTAATTGCTGCTAACTCACGATTTCAGTAGCCTATCACTTCTGATATTTTCAAGCATATGGAATGAAGGAATGGTATGTAATGGAGGTGATGGTTACAAGAAGTGTTAAAGATACCATAATATGCATTAAGGTGGGAGGTTACAAGTGAAGAAGTGGAATGGTTTTGAAATGATTTCTCCTCTAGCTGCCGTTGCTTTTATTCCTTATTCTTACTGCATATGCACATTGATTTGCTAGGATAATGGTTTGAGTAAGATTGAGGTATATTATAGTATTTGAATTTACTAATAACTATTGAATTAAAGGTGAGGAATTTTATTCATTTTAAAGGTCATTGAGGTTACTTGAATGAGGAGTTATCACACCTGCAAAATGGCTTGAACAAAAATTATTAATAATTTTTGGCATGGTATAATATTGTTTAATGCTTATATTTTAACTTCTTAAGGTTTAATACAATCCTTATATATTTTAATGAATTAACCAATTGCTCTAGGATAGAATCTTGCATTGCATACTTGGTCTAAAAATTTAAGTATTTAAATCTATGTTTAATTTCTTGAATATATTATACCTAGATTAATTCATCATTTGTTTACACATTTTAATTTAAGCTTTAATTAAATATTGAATCTAAAAGAACTTATTTAATAATTTAGCTCCAATAAATTTAATAAATTCTAAAACATTCTATTTCTTCAAATTAAATTAATCCTTGACTTAAATTAAATTTAGGAATACTTTTCTTATTATCAATCTTAACTCTAATCTTTAAACTCCGATCCGCCTCGCGTATTTATCCTGAAAAGATAAAACTAAATATCTACCTTTAAAATAAATACTCATGACTTAACAATTATAAAAAATGAATTAAACACTTCATATATTTATAAAAATTCATTTTTTTATTTAAATAATAGCAATTATGCATGTCTTATACGTAATCTGATTTTCGGGTTCTACATTACGGGTCGAGTGCCTGGGAAAAGGACCCGATCGACTGGATAATAGATGAAGCTGTTGGCTCGGGCGCTCAATCCGGTAGCTGTCTCTTTCCGAACTTCCTTTTTACTTTCTCTTGTCTTGCTATTTTGTAATCATTCTGATCACCTTTTCTTTTCTTGTGCAGATAACACAGAGATGCAGGAAGCCTTTGCCAAGAAGTGGGTTGAGAAGGCGGCCAAGGAGGAAAAAATGGCAGCTCGGCGAGCAGCTGTTGAGCAGAAAAGACTGGCCGAGGAGGAGGCGGCCCGACAGGATGAATCTGTCCGGGAAAATACTCCACAAGAAAGGGAGGCGTCTCGGGCTGATTTTCAAGAAGAACCTGACGACCATGTTCCTCTCAATCAGAGGAGGCAAAATGCTACAACAAGCCCGAAGCTAACACTGCTTGAGAGTAACGGGGAGGAAGACAAGGGCACCTCCCAGACCAGCTGATCAACCCCTCTTCCTACACAAGAACAACCACGACGAGAGCTGCTTCAGCCTGGCTAGTTGACCAAGGCTGGCATCTTTTCAGATGGAGCCACTCCAACAAGTTTCCACCTCCTTAAACATATGCTTATTCCTGTTGAGGAGGCCTTCTTGAAGAGCTCCGGGCCTACCGCCAAATTTTTCGAGGGTTCAAAATGGCTCTTGTCAGTAAGTCTTCCTTCCCTCTCTCTACTTTTTTTTCTTTTTTTTAATCCTCTTTTTTGAACAGGGTGTTCAAATGCTGGTGGCAAGGTGGCCGCAGCAGGTTCTGTAAAGAACCATCAGGCCCGGGCTGCTCGAGAGCTTCATGAGCAGATGCAAGGAGAGCTTGCCCGGGCTCAGACTACACACAAAGAAGAGGTAGCTGGTCTTCGCGCTTCCTTGGACGAGTCTAACCAACAGCTGTAAAAGACCTGGAACGATATTAATGAAGGCCTCATCAGGGAGGAGACTCTACAAGGGAATTTCTCTGTCCTTGAAGCCAAGAGTAAATCCTGTTTGAGGACATGGAAAGACAAATGTCCTGGGCAGAGGCCACTGAGAGGGCCTTGGCTACTGCTGAACAAAATAAGGAGCAACTGCAGGCCTCCTTTTTCCTATCTCCGGAATTCAAGGCGGCAGTCAATGATCGCGCCTATCCCCTTCTCAAGACCTGATTTTACAAATGCCGGGAACAATTTGAAGAGGCCGAGCTTTTTCATGAGGGTAAGCAAGACATCTTGGACTTTGATAAAGCAATAGCATCCGTTCCCAAGGAGGATACTGAAGAAGAAAAGCAGCCAGGGTCGGACCATATAGACTTAGACTAGGCTTGTACTTACCTTATGGTAAACTTTTGCCTTCGGGCTCTTATTAATGAAATTTCCTTTTTCTCCTTACTTATTCTGCTTCCATGAATGAATAAACATCATGCCACTAACCGGCCTCTGAAAAGTTAATCCCACACTGTTTGCGAATATAAAATTCAAAAATTTTCTAAGTGTTGGAAAATAACCGGGAACTTCAATAAGTATTTTGGATGTTGAGCTCCGAGCCGTATAAAAATCCTTGTACTTAGTAAATGATCGAGGTGTATTGCCCCGAGCCAGGGTGTGGAGCCCTGGGCTTATTAATAACCAAGGTACAGAGCCTTGGGCCAGAGATCGTGTCGCAGGACTTGGGGAATGGTCGAGGTGTGCTACCCCGAGCCATGGTGTGGAGCCCTGGGTTATTGATAACCAAGGTATGGAGCCTTGGGCCGAGGATCATGTCTCGGGACATGGGAATGGTCGATGTCTGGTTTCCCGAGCCATAGTGTAGAGCCCTGGTCTTCTTGATAACAAAGGTACGGAGCCTTGGGCCGGGGATCATGTCCCGGGACTTGGGAATGATCAAGGTGTGATGCCCGAGAAAGGGTGTGGATCCCTGGGCTTATTGAGAACAAAGGTATGGAGCCTTGGGCCGGGATAATGTCCTGGACTTGGGAAGGGTTTAGGTGTGGTGCCCCGAGCCAGGGTGTGGATCTCTGGGCTTATTAATAACCAAGGTACGGAGCCTTGGGCCAGGGATCATGTCCCGGGACTTGGGAATGGTCAAGGTGTGGTGCCCCGAGCTAGGGTGTGGAGCCCTGGGCTTATTGATAACAAAGATACAGAGCCTTGGGCCGAGGATGATGTCCTGGGACATGGTAATGGTCGATGTGTGGTGCCCCAAGCCAAAGTTTGGAGCCTTGGGCTTATTGATGACCAAGGTACGGAGCCTTGGGCCGGGGATCATATCCCGGGACTTGGGCATGGTCGAGGTGTGGTGCCCCGAGCCAGGGTGTGGAGCCCTGGGATTATTGAGAACAAAGGTACGGAGCCTTGGGCCAGGGATAATGTCCCGGAATTGGGAATGGTCGAGGTGTGGTGCTCTGAGCCAGGGTTTGGAGCCCTGGGCTTATTAATTAACCGAGGCTTTGTACCTCCCGGGTTTAGGTATAACATTCATACACTTTTTGGGAAGAAAAGAAATTCATTATATATTCAATCAATAATTACATCTTTCAAGCAAAATACTTTTTTTAAATGAAACACATTCCATGGCCGCTTGAGAGAGTGTCCTCGAGCATCCTCCAGGTAAAAAGCTCCGCTCCCGAGCTAACCTTCCAGGTTATCTTAAAATTCCCTTCCCATTGAGCTTCCAATTTACCGACGTTTCCAGCTGGATTCACTTTTTTCATTACGAGATCTCCTGTTTGAAAGTCTCGGATTCAGACTCTTTTGTTGTAGGATTCATAACCCGGCCTCAGTAAGCTTCCATTCGAATCATAACCTGCTCTCTCTTATCTTCCATCATAGCATGCTCTCTCTTATTGTGGGGACCCGGACGCTAATTCATTCCTTAATTGTCTTTAGGAATATTTATTCATTTATAATAAACAGGGTCTAATTTTTTTTTAAAAAATTCAAGGCGGAAACGTAATGTAATTAAATTCAAACTACATATTAAACATAACCATACAATTATTGTATTATCTACAATAATCTGACTAGGTTCAACAACAAGTCAGTGCTGAATCCTAAGTTGCTTCTGATCCCGGATCTCCACGCTATCTAGTCCAGCCTCGTTCTCTTCTTGACCATGATCATATCCCACCTGTTGCCATGCACACATACAAACAAGACAACAGCCGGATAACTCCGATGAGATATAAATATCCCAGTATAAATCATGTATACATGCAATCATATAAACAATATAAAAGCATAGAACAGAAAGTCATAATATAAATCAAAATCATGACATGAATCAATAACAGGAATAAATTATATTCTAAACATGTACCCTAATCAGGAACATCATCGACATGTACCATATTCAGGAACATAATTAACATAAACTGTCAATCAGACTCTTGATTCTTCGTTTTAGACTAGACTCAATCCTAGCCTAGAGATCCCGGTTCCCAGACGTTTGCATTTCATATTGATCACCAGTAATAGAAGAAAGACCAAGTCTACCCACATCAATATGGTATCGATCACCAGTAATAGAAGAAGTTCTGATTCTATCCACATCGATACAAAATCGATCAACAGTAATAGAACAAGCTATGATTCTATCCACATCGATATAGTATCGATCACCAGTAATAGAAACAGTTCTAATTCTATCCACATCGATATAAAATCGATCACCGGAAATAGAAGAAGCTCTGAATCTATCCACATCGATATAGTATCGATCACCAGTAATAGAATAAGCTATAATTTTATCCACATCGATATAGTATCGACCACCAGTAATAAAAACAGTTCTAACTCTATCCACATCGATAGCCAAACATCCGGTGACAGACTTAGGCAATATCGCTAATACACTATCTTGTGACATCGTGCAATGTGCCCGTGGCGATCCCGCCACGATCAGGCACTTCTGTCCCAAGATTACTCTTCTAATACCTGCTGTCTATCAATCAAGAAAACACGTAGAGTAATTCATTCATTGCAAATATCTATGCAATAAAATAAAGTATGTGATTTAGGGAAACTCGAGTCAAACCACACTCGAGTTGTGCAATCCCAACTCAACATTAATTTATACATGTATCTTCTCGCTCAGAAGAAGAAGAAGAAGTCCCAAATCTACCTCGGTCCATTCTCAATCTGATAATAACAATACCGAACAGACACAATATCAGTATATAACTCCGTTCAAAACCTGTTCTGATCAGTATTCAAATCACAATATAATCTGATCACTGTCAATCGACATACGGTATCATAATACAATTTAAATTAATACCGAATCTGATCAATATCAATCAACTGATGTTTCGACGGCATAACAATACTGTCTTGATAACCCCGTTAGTCCAAACATCACAGATATAACACCAGAACTCATAATCAATATCGATACCAGTCATAATCTCAATAACAATATACATCTGATATGAAATCTCAGTCAAATCGATTCCAAAAATCATAACAATTACATAACCAGTCTGTTCTTTAATCTGACTTCGATTCTATGATGTCTAACATGACAAGAACATCATATATGAATTCTATCCCATTCTGACAATATCATAATTTCAAATCGTGTCTGAACGTAACAAAACTTACGTCCAGTTGTAGCCTGTGTTTCCAGGAACACGATACTGTCCTCAGATTTAAAATCAGACGGACGGATTTCTCGCAAAAAGGCGTAAGGATTTTCAACATATATACAGAAGCTTTTCTCGATTTCCTCCGAATGAATCTATCAACGTTTGTATGTGTATATATATATATATATATATATATATATATATATATATATATATATATACACGTCGCCCCATACAAACAAGTGGCGAGTTTATGTTCTGCATGACTGGCGCATATGCGCCCATAATGCCGCGCATATGCGCCAAACTTTCTGCCTATCTCGCGCAGGTGCGCGGCTTACGTCGCACATGTGCGCGTAATGCTCTGTTCCGTCTCCTTGGCTACTGGAGTGTTCGCGCATATGCGCGCACTGACACCGCGCATATGCGCGAGACCTACTGTCTCAGCACATGGTCCCTCGCGCATATGCACGCACCATCCGGCGCATATGCGCCCAGCTCTTTGGACGTTCGGCGCATGACTCGCGCATCTCATCGCGCATGTGTGCGAATGCACACTCTCGCACATATATTTCGCGTCTTTTCCCGTCCACTCCGTTCCGTCTATAATTACCTTGATTAATCAATAAATCATTTCAAATTAATCTCATATTACGGTAATTATACTGAAATAATTTCAATTACGATAATCCAATTCTCGGGCCTTACACTTATCTTCCACCAGATCCAATTCCATAGCCCGGCTTTGATCATTGTCATCCGAGTAAGATTCTACCCGAGCTAAAGATTCTCCAATTTCTACCGGCAGAACTGCTTCAGAACCATATACCGGATTAAAATGCGTCTCTTGAGTAGGTGCTCGGGGAGTAGTTCTGTATGCCCAGAGAACACTAGGCAATTCCTCCACCCAGTATTTTCCTTTGCTCTGTAGCCTAGTTTTCAAGGCTTGCACAATAATTATGTTCACAACCTCTGATTGACCATTGGCTTGAAGATAAGCAACAGAGGTGAAAGACTGAGTGATTTTCATTTCCTGGCAGCAACCGGTGATTTTTTCCCCTGAAACTGTCTTCAACTATCTGAAATTAGCCTCCTAGGGACTTCAAATATGCATACAATATTCTTCCACAGAAACTTGAAAACTTCCTGCTCAGTAATCCTTGCCAGGGGCTCGGCTTCTACCCACTTGAAAAAATAATCAACTGCCACCAACAGGAATTTTTTCTGAGCCCGAGCAACTGGAAAGAGGCCAACAATATCCATCCCCCACTGATCAAAAGGTCAAGACACCCAGATAGGCTTATGAGAGTGGCCGGGCTATGCTGAAAATTAGAATGATGTTGACAACCCTCACGCGCCCGGACCACTCGAGCATAGTCTTGGCTAATAGTGGGCCACCAAAATCTGGCCAATATTGCTTTTCGAGCCAATGATATTCCTCCGAGATGCTCTCTACAACACCCTTCATGAATCTCCCGGAGGACATAATCCAATTATCCCATAGATAAGCACTTTAATAGAGGTCCCTGAAATGATCTCATGTACAAGATATTATTTAAGAGAACAAACCTGGGAGCTTGTCTCTTGATCTTCTGAGCTTGAGTTTTGTCTTCAGGAAATTCATTATTGACAATGAACTTGATCAGGGGTGTCATCCAAGAATCATCTGGTGGTGGCAATATCTCTTCATCAGTGGAACGAATTAGCTGGGTAACATGCAATATTTCCCGGGTGTTGACTTTCGATTAGGAGGCGACCATTTTAGCCAAAGCATTTTGCTTCCCCATTCTCGTCTTGGGGGATCTGCTGAATACTCCAATCGACAAAAGATTCAGCCTCGGCTTTGATGAGCTTTAGATATTTAAGAATCCTGTCATCCGTAGTCTCATAAACGCCTTATCTGCTGAGTAATTAATTGTGAATCGGAGTACAAAATGATCCGGGAAGCTCCGATTTCTCGGGCAGCTCGAATATCGACGAGAACAGCCTCATACTCTGCCTAATTATTAGCTACCCGGGAGTCAATTCTCAAAGCCAATTTTATCTTTTCTCCTAGGGAGCTATTATTACTACTTTCACTCCACACCCAGAAAGGCTAGGCGCCCCATCCACAAATAACCTCCATACCTCTTCTTCATCAGGTTGAACCATCACGGATATGAAATCTGACAAGGCCTGTGCTTTGATGGCCTATACTCAATGTCATACTCTCCCAGCTCGACTGTCCATTTGATCATTCTCCCGGAAACTTCTGAATGAGTCATAACCCTTGCAAGAGGACTACTAGTAAGTACAATAATCTGATGCGATAGGAAATAAGGTCGCAATTTCCTGGAAGTCACAACAAGAGCCAGAGCTATCTTTACCACTTCACTATATCGAAGCTCGGGGGCCCTAAGAGCATGGCTGACATAACAGACATAATTCTGATCAGAGCCTTCTTCTTTTACAAGTACCGAGCTGACAGCAGACTCCTCAGTGGATAAATAGACAAATAACTTCTCCCCGGGCTCTGGCTTCACTAGGACAGGAAGCTCTGCCAGATGGCTTTTAAGGTCTTAGAAGGCCTGCTGACATTTCTCATCACACCCAAAATTTTTTGCCTTCCTAAGAACCTGGAAACTCCGATGTACTTACCGGGATATGAATCTGGAAAGTGAAGCGATTCACCTAGTCAATTTCTGCACTTCTCGGACGGACCGAGGAGATGGCATGGTCAACACTAACTCAAATTTCTCCTGATTTATCTCGATTCCCCGGCCAGTGACCATAAAACCAAAACTTTTCCACTTTTTACGCTAAAGATGCACTTAACTGGATTAAACTTAATCCCATATTGCATAAGAGTGGAAAAAGTCTCTTCTAAGTCAAAGATGAAGCCAGAGACCTTCCTAGACTTGCCCAATATGTCATCAACAAACACTTCCAAATTTATCCCCACCTGCTTTTCAAACACTTTGTTCATGAGACGCTGATATGTGGCCCTCGCATTCTTCAATCCGAAAGGCATGACAACATAGCAAAATGTGCCTCCCGAAGTGATAAAGCTGGCCTTGTTTCGATAATTTTTGGCCAGGGGAATTTGATGATACCCCTGGTAAGCATCCATGAAACTTAGTAGTTCATAGCCAGAGGTGGAATCCACCAACTGATCAATTATGGGATGAGAATAATGGTCTTTAGGGAAAACCTTGTTGAGATTTCTGAAATCAAACACATCCTCCAGTTCTCGGTAGATTTTGGTACCAAAACCACATTCGAGAGCCAAGTAGGAAATTGTATCTCCCGAATGTGACCGGCTTTCAGCAAATCTCGAACATGTAAATCAATTACTTTGTCCGTTTTAGGACCAATGTGTCTTTTCTTCTGCTTGATAGGTTGAGAACCCGGGAGGATGTTCAAATGATGCCCAGCTATGAGGGGTGAGATCCCACTTAATTCCTGTTGAGACCAAGCAAAAACATCAATATTAGTTTTCAAACAATTTATTAAACTGACCCGAGTGGATGAGTCAAGGTCCACAGCCACCCGGATCTCCTTGCCTGGTCCAATCTCCACCACTTCTTGCTCCTCCTCTGCCACAAACTGGACCTCCCCCCTCTCGACTATCCTCTCCGCCCTCACTTGATTTTTTCTCTTCCCTTCTTGCCTTCTTCTGGTCCACCTGGACCGCTTCCACATAGCACTCCCGGGAAGAAGGTTGATCTCCCCGGACTTCTCCCACCTGACTTACCACTAGAAAATTTATCTTTTGATGATAGGTGGATGCTACGGCCCTCAATTCATTCATGGTCGGCCGTCCAAGGATTATATTGTACAACGACGGGGATCCACCACAGTGAAAGTGGTCATTATAGTCTTCTTCAACTCCCGAGTGCCTAGAGTTAAGGGCATGACAATCTCTCCCTCATGATATACAGCGTGGCCATCAAAACCAAAAAGTACTGTTTCCACTGTCTCTAATTGGTACCCTTGTAAATTCATCTGTACGAGGGCCTCCTTAAAAATGACATTCACAGAGCTTCCCGGGTCCACAAAGACCCTCATGACGTCATAATTTGCTACCCTGGCTTGAATGACCAGGGAATCATTATGGGGAAGATTGACGCCCTTAAGATCCTCCGGGCCAAAGCTAATGACTGCCTCACTTCTCCTTACTCCCTCCACTTCCATGCACTCTCTCCTACTCCTGGATTTCCGAGCCTAATTGGAATCACCATTAGTAGATCCTACAGAGATCATTTTTATTACCCCTAAGACAGGGGGTGAAGAATTCTTCCTTTCGGGCTCCAGATTTCTTCTCCCTCTAGGAGCATTTCTCGAATCCTCCCTGGCACTGGGACCGGGCTGCCGAGCTGCCCAAGGTGGCAATCTCGGCTTCTTGCTTGGTTGATTATGTCCTTGGACAGCCGGTGGGACATAATCTCTCTTTAACGTTTTGCAGTCTTCTGTGTTGTGGTAACACACTTTGTGAAGGGTACAAATCCCTTCTTCTCGGGCTTAGCAAATTGTTGAAAGGAGGGTAAGTCCCTGCTACACTCTTGGACTTCCCGGTCTCGGGCAACCTTCAGAGGCATGCAATGATAAAAATGGCCCGGATTAATCCTTCTCTGCCCTCTCTCCTCGGGCTTAGATACCCGGTCTCCCCTCTCTCTTCTCACCACCTCCCTCTTCTGTTTCTGCGCCTTCTCCATAGTAATGCACTTTTCTTCCCGGGCCAGCAAATCTTGAAAACCCCGGGCGTCTTCTTTGTCAATGATCCTAAAAATTCACCCTCCCTTAGCCCCTGGGTGAATGCAATAGTTTTAGTCTCAGGGGAGCTAGAGATGACATCTAAAGCAACTCTGTTAAATCTTCGGGTATAAGCCCTCAAACTCTCTTCCGGGCTTTGTTTAACTTCAAAAAGACTAAATGTATTCTTTTTGTATTTCTTGCTGCTACTAAAATGGTGTAGAAACACCTTTTGGAAATCCTCGAAAGAATGTACACTTTGATGAGCCAACCCCTCGAACCACCAGAGTTGTTAAGAACACTTTGCACTTGATCCTATCAGCATAACAGTGGAATATGGCCATGTTCTCAAACCTAGCCAAATGCTCCTCCAGATCAGTACTACCTTCGTAATCCTTGATTTTAGCAGACTTAATGTTTCTGGGAAGAGGTTCCCGGACAATAGCATCAGCAAATGGGCATCCTTCAGTGACTGCCTGAGCACAGTTTCTTTCACCTATCTGCCCCTCCAAAACCCTCATCTTCTGCCTCAACTCCTGCAACTCCTCGGACATAGTTGGGGACTTGGAACCGGCACTAGATTCCATCTCTTCCATCCTCTCTTCCTCCTCCCCGACCTCCTCCTCTCTCTCCTGCTCTCCTCCTAGCTGTGTAGCATGATGAGAAGAATCTCTCCAAGCTACGGCTTTCTCTACGGCATCAGATATAATCCGAGCCAACTTCTCCGGGGATAAAGTGATAACAGGTGGAGGTCCTATGGGAGGAAGACCACCTTGTCCATAGATGAATGCATCACGGGAAGTATCTTGATTTGTCCTTCTGGTAGGAGACATGTCAACGTCTTGAGCTCAATTTCCCACAGATATCGCCAATGATGATATCCGAGTGACTCTGGTGAGTTGGGTCGAGACAATTCACCGGATGATTATGAGAGTTGTATTTAAAGAAAAATGAGAAAGGAGATATATCTATGATGAAGGTATATCTCTGTGAACTATGGCTTCCGCCGTGACCTACAGACAATAAAACGAACTCGTGAATGGGCGTCGGAGGGGTGTCCAGCATGGCCACTCCGATGCTTAAGTCGGCAGGTGAAGAATGAAGAACAAAAGCTGTATATGTGTGAATATACGTGAGTGTTTTCAAGTTCAGAATTCTAGAATATTTTAAATGAGATGCATACCTGCTATTTATAGGAGGAAATCCCATGATTACCTTGTTTTAAGTGTCTACCTGCTAAGTATGATAAGGCAGTTGCTCATACCCTGCTTTTGACAAGCTGATCTGACACGCCAACCCCGGTGGTTCTGAAAAATAATTTCCAAGCATAAGGTTACTATACTGATGCACTTGAGTGAGGTGCACTTCTCGAGGTAACCCGCGTAGAAAGTTCCAAGGAGCTTTGGTGACAGATTAGGTGAAATACTAAAAACAACTACCTGACTCAATGTTGAACCCCAACACTTTGCCTCACCATTTATTATTTGTGCTCTTGCTATTGGAACCGAGTGCCATGAGCCCACAATTTTATCGATTCAAACATGAACCCGTCCTGATTGGCTGTCCATTATTATTCTTTGCTAATTCGCAATAAAATTTGTATATTATCCACTCAAATATTGTTCATATATTTTTAAAAATTAGATACAAATGAAATTTGGCCAAAGTCGGGGTAATTATCCATACGGATTGAACCTAGAATCAGGGATGTGACGAGGAATCGATAAAAAATTAGGAGAAATGTGAGATTCGAATTTTAGAAAAAAATGTAAATAAAGAATTTGTTACGGAGAAGATAGTCATCTATTTGTTAGATTAGGCGGTTTGCGAGCCAACTTCTAGCTTGAGCTTTAATGACTCTTCTGTAAAATTAATTTTTATTTTATTAATATTTTATGGTATAAATCCAATTATGACATTTAATTTATCTGTATACTCATGCAATCTGCATATATAAAGTTCTTGAATATACAATAATCGATTCACCCGCATAAAATAAAGATAAAGGTCGCTTGAGTTGGAGACTAACATTTGTGATGTAAACACTATGTTTCATTGGTAAGGACATGAAGATGAAATCCATATAGATGAGTGATCATTTGATAATGCACTGAACAACCTTTCATCGGACTTTTCAAGTGGTTATCATTTATCGATTAAAAACATCTGCGGTTATGGTTGTACACCATTAGTCCTTCGACCCGAGATAACATGGAGGCTATGCGTAGCAGCACTGCAGTTTTACTTGTTTACCGAATTCGTTGAGGGTCATCATGTGGCTAGGTTGGATGTAGTTTCAAAATATGTAGGAACCAATGCATTGTAGTCGGCGATTCACCTTTTGCCTGCATGTGAAGATATTCTATGTGATCTGATGAGTTAATAGTGTAAGGAATCTCTGGCCTGAGTAAGATATATGCTTTATGGAAGGTGGTTCTCTTGTTACACATCTGATGCCACTATTATTACTCAAAGATATAACACATCATTATTGAATTCATTTGCAACTCTTGATATACCAATTTTAGATTCAATCGAAATATATGAGGTAAAGAGATCGTATTGTACGCTAACCATAACTTAAGGTTCTTAAAGGTATTATCAGTGATACCTAAAAGATCATGAGGTTATGGTACTAGACGCTCTTATCATGATCCAATGGGGCTATTTATGTTTTTAGCATAGATTCATATGGATCAATTAGCCCTGGTTTATCTATCATCTTTTATTATTTATAATGCATCTGAAATATTATAAATAATCAGTATATGCGGTATTATTAATATAATAACAAGAGTTGCATGAATCCGATAAATATACAAACAAACATGACACGAGATTTTAAAACTAATGATGAGACAAATTTTCAAAAATTAAAATCCCTCATTTTGTACAAGATTCAAAATTTAAATCAATCACATTAAAAGGAAAATTAAAAGAATGTTTAATATTTTCTTGCATTTTATCAAACAGTGGTTGCATGATGAACGCTATCCATAGTCACACTTTGGCCTAGATAATTGGGGAGGTCTGTATGCCGGAAAGTTGTGACTTCTAATGACATGCTTGATGTGAATTATGTAGAACTCCCATGACTTTGGCCTAGATAATCGTGGATCTCATGACGAACGTCTACTAAAATTCAACAATAATGGGCCGGCTCGACACGTAAAGATAAATTACACCTTATTAGTGGGCCAATTTCAAATGCGGGGCCAAACTATGAAAAGTTCGCAAAGTTTTGCAATTGGGCTATACCTTTTTGGAAATAATGATTTGACAAGATAATTGGGATCATAATTTAGCAATTGGACATTGCATACTCACTAAGAAAATTAGATTTATCGTTTTTATCAAATGGTGGTGAAAATATCGAAATAGTGAGAAGCAATGCGTATAAAAAAAGTCCACATTTGATATATTATAAAATATTTAAAATAATCGGCAATGATAATATGTTTCATATTCAGTATATTTATGATTTCATCATGTAATCCATTAATGTTATTTTTTATTTAAACAAGAAAGTTGGACTAAAATTTTCAAGATTGATTGAGAAAAAGTGTTATGAATTCGGAGAAAATGACACACACACTAATTTCATGCGAGATGGTGGGACCATAACATGCATGTTGGAAACTGAATTTTGGAAGTTTGACAAACTGAGTGTTCATTAAACTGAACTAACTGATCAAGAAGACTTATAGAAACTTATCTAATATGCAAACTATCGATTGCACAAACTGAATAATAATACGTAGACTTTCAAAGGCAACTGGACTAACAACTAAACTATGAAGACAACTGATTGATCAGTTGGAAATGAACAGTCACTACAATCAGTTGTTAGCTAACTAATTGATTAGTCACCACAATCAGTTGAGAGCTTATCAGCTACATTCTATCAAATGATCCTTCAGTAGTTCACATCATCAGTAAGGAATGCAACAATCAACTAACAATAGTAAAAAAGCTGACTACAACTAGTAGTGGGATTGCCGTATTTCAGAAAAGCTGCAGTGTACGACTGTCAGAAGAACATTGACATGGCAAACAACAGATAGAAAAATTTAAACACATTCATTGTTATCGTTGGAGGCAAAGCCTATAAATAGGCGAGAAGACCAGCTGAAGAAATATACGAAAACATTCTACCAATCTATTACTCTGTTGAAATCATCTCTAAACAATTCATACTCAAAGATTTCAGAAGCTCATGCTTATTGTTTACATTCATAGCATCAAGGCTATATTTCGAGCTTGCAAGCACAAACTGTTAGTTGTGCTAAATTATTTCAGTCAAGAGAGAAATATAAATTGTTTTGTAACTAAGAGTTTCAGTTTGCATTGTTAAGTCCAAAACTGAAGTGGGTCTGTACAACTTTTTGTATCGATCAAAGTCTTTTAGTGGATATTCTATCCTTGTGATAGAAGGGGTGATGTAGGAGTGTTTGAAATCTCCGAACATCCATAAAATCTTGTGTCTTCTTATTTCAGTTTTATATTTCAGTTTTATTCATCTATCAGTCAGTTTATTTCCGCACATCTATTGTTAACTGATTGATATCGACTTACAAGATTCCCGATTATCATTTTATCACTAAACTGACTCATCAGTCGAAAAATTTGTGAAAATTGAGAGTGTTTATTCAAGCCCCTTCCACCTTTAACCGATCCTATCAAGTGGTATCAGAGTAGTTGAAATCTTGTTTTGAATATTCAAATATACAAAATGATTACCATGTTTTCATTCAACAAATTCCAATGTTCTCCAGAGAAGATTTTGTTGATTGAAAAATAAGAATGCATGCTCATCTAGCTGCACAAGACGATGACATGTAGTACATTATTACAGACAGACCCATGAAAATATTAAAGGCAAACATTGATGTTGACATGACTGAAGGGGCACCACATCACATTGAAAAACCCCGAGATGAATGGACAGCTGAAGACAAGAGAAAAGCCAACTTGGACAATGTGGCTAAAGAAATCTTATACAAGACGTTGGATAAAGTCGCTTTCAGCAAAATAATAATGTGAAAAAATGATAAGGAAATTTGGGAGAAACAGATTCAGCTCTGCGAAGGCAATGAGCAAACCAAGGAAAATAAACTATCTGTTGTTGTTAAAAAATTAGACAATATCAAGATGAATATTGGAGAATCCATGCGCGAATATGATGAAAGATTTAGTGGCATAATAAACGAACTAAATGCACTTGTAAAGGTGTATTCAAACAAAGAGGTGGCGGTGAAAGTAGTCAGAGGTCTTCTCAAGGAGTGGGATGTTAAGATAATGGCAATGCAAGAATTAAAGGACCTGAACAAGGTCGAACTTCATGATTTATTTGCTAATTTAAAATCCTAAGAGTTTGAGTTGTAAACCAGAGAAGGAGAACCTTCTACATCAGCTGCTACAACTGCCCTAACTGCTGTCAAACTGGAACCAACTGGTTCAGTTGAAAAATCTGCTGATCAGTTGAGTAATGACGCAATGTCATTATTTATCAAAAATTTGGAAGATTAATGGGGAAAAATCAAGGAAACTTTCAAAGACAATATAATAGAAATAACTCCATGGAAGAACCTAATGCCTGCTACAATTGTGGCAAAACTGGTCATTTTATTGCTGAATGTCCTAAGCCAAAGAACGACAGTCGAGGCTCAACTGAAAAGGGAAAGAAATCTTACGAGCACAAGAGAAGAACTAAGGATGACAAGAAATCATACAGAAAGAAGCATGAAGTGCGTCTAGCAAAGGAAAGCAAGTCGAAATAGGCAGAATCTAACAGTGATGATTCAGAATCTGAAAGTTTGAGCTGCTCCAGTGATGATGATGAAGAGGTCAAGTGTCTAATGGCTGATGACATAGAACTGGAGTCAACCAGTCAACATGTATTTGACTTTAGCTCAACTGACTTCACATGAGATGAACTTATTGATACATTACATGATATGATAAATGAGTATCATAAGCTTTCTTTATTTGTTGAGAAGGCCAGAGCAAAGTAAACTGATCCCAAAGACGATAAAACTGAAAATGATGAATCAGTTGATCTGTTGAGTCTTAAACGAGAGATTGCTGAGCTGAATGCTGAAAGAAGCAAGAATCAACCCATGATTCAGAATTTAATGCTCGAGAATTCAGAGCAAGCTGATCTTATTAAGGCATGGAATAAATCATATGTTCCACTATCTTAAATACACGATAAGAAAAAATCAGTTACTGATAAAACTGGTTTAGGGTTCAGCAACCAAGATGAAACTTTCAGCAGTGATCTTCAGCCAAAACTGAATATGAACAAAGGGAAATATATTAACTTTGTAAAATCAGTTGTGGTGCAAGTACAACCCGAGCCAAGTAAACCAGTTCTACAACCTATTGAAAATAAGAACAAGGCTAGAAGGTATGGTATTTGTTATAGCCCAAAAATTTCAACTGACCCACAAAGTCAGTTACCAAAAAGGTACATCAATAACTACCTGAACTATTCAAATGGTTACTCCAATTGCTATAACTATAAGCCAGTTCAGAAAAAATATCGGCCGAACAACTAGTTGAACAAGGATAAAGTTCATATTGCTTCATCTGCACACTACACATCAAGCACACACAAGCCGAGAAAAACAATCTGGAACACAACAACTAGAAAGTCAGTTAGACTGGTCCAAGTCTTAGTTCCTAAAGGACTAATCAGTTTAGGACCCAAATAGATGCAGGTACCAAGATTATATATTATGCGTGATTGCAAGTGACATGTACAAACAAAGAATCAACATGGTATTTGGACAGTGGTTGCTCGTGTCATATGATAGGGGATGCAAGTTTGCTATCCCAACTGATAAAATACATTGGTTCAAAATTCAGTTTCGGAGACAACTCCAAAGGTAAAACTATGGGTAAGGATAAGCTTATCTTTGATAACTTTGTTCTTAAAGATGTTTTACTAGTTGAGTATTTGAAGTATAACTTGATTAGAATTAGTCAGTTAGGTGACAATAAATTCTCAGTTCAGTTCGACAAATATACTTGTATAGTTAGAGACTCAACTGATGTAGTCATCCTAATTGGAAATCGTTGTGGGAACACCTACAAAGTCAGTTGGATTGATCAACCTTATGCACCAGTTTGTTATATAGCTTCCAAATCTTCTAAAACTGGTTGTGGCATAAAAGGTTGAACCACCTAAACTTTAAATCTATTGCTTATCTGAGTAACCAAGATCTTGTAACTGGTTTGCCCAAAATAAATTTTTCAAAAGATAAAATTTGTTCAGCATGTTAGTTTGTTAATCAAATAAGATCTTCATTTAAAAACAGGGGCTGTAAATCATCTTGTCGATGCTTAGAACTGCTACATATGGATCTTTTTGGTCATATACGAGTCATGAGGTTAGGGGGAATGAAATACACCCTGGTGATTGTTGATGACTTTTCAAGATTTACTTGTGTTATCTTTATAAAATCCAAAGACCAAACTACTGCACAACTGATAAGCTTTTTAAAAGTCTCTTAAATGAAAAATCATTTGGGATTGATCGAATAAGGTCTGACCGAGGGACTGAATTCATCAATCAAACTCTTTCACAATGTTTAGAAAATACTAGGATCAAGAATGAACTCTCAACAGCTAGAACTCTTCAGAAAAATGGTGTAGCTGAGAGTAGAAATTAAATAGGACCCTTAAAAAAGCTCCTAGAACAATGCCTGCTGATTCTGATATTTCTCAGAGGTTTTGGGTAGAAGCAGAAAACATTTCACGCTACACTCAGAACAGAACAATGATTAATAAGAATTATTTGAAAACACCGTGTGAGATCTGGCATGGACACAAAAGTGTGGTTTCTTATTTCAAAATATTCGGTTGCAAATGTTTTATTCTTGATAATGGAAAAAATCATTTAAAAGCTTTTGATGCTAAATCTACAGAGGAAATATTTCTTGGGAATTCTTCAGTTATTAAAACTTACAGAGTTTTTAAAAAATGCACCTTAAATATAGAAGAATCTATTAATGTTGTATTTGATGAATCTGTGCTAACTGATAAGCCAAATTGATAGGACTCGTTTTTACGTGTTTTTAGTGTTGGTTTTGAGTCGCATTCATGCATCATATTTGTTTGTTTTAGTTTAATTTAGCATTTTTCTAGCATTATTTAGCATATGACTGATCTCGTGTAGTTGGTGGTTATTTTGTAGGAATTGAACCAAAAAGTGGGAGAATATGTGCCAAAACATCGAGAAGGACTCGCTAGGGCGGTCACAATTGACCGCCCCAGCGAGCATGTTGGTCTAGCCGAGGAGTTGTTGCGAAAGAGTCTCGCTTGTGACCGCCCCAGCGAACCCAGGGACATGGCCGAGGAATTTTCTGCGAGAACCTCTCGCTAGGGCGGACACTTTTGACCGCCCTAGCGAGGCACGAGATTTGAAAAGATTTGTTTCACTTTTTATGGACTCTATCCTACACCATAGACCTAATACACGAGAGGGGCGCCGTTTTTCAGACTTTATCAGACTTTTCATCATCTTTCTTGGAGAAAAGCCGAGGAGCAAAGGAGATTTCGAAGACATCGAGATTTCCACGCGTCGTGGCCGTCATCCGTCGTCATCTTTAGTATTTTCATTATTCAGTTTTTAATTCTTAGGTTGTTGTTGGTTTTTATTATGAATTTTAGTAGCTAAACTCTAGATTTGTTGGGATTTGAGGGGATCCTACCCCGTACTCGTTGTTTAACATTATTTCTCGACGTTTTTACTAGTGATTTGTTTATGCTATTGTTCTTTTTTATGTCAATCGAAGCTTAGCTAACTTCCTTTGATTATTTCATGTTGTTAATGATTTCGATAGAATAATTAACAATACGATCAAATAGTATAAACCACGGATTTACAATTTTAGTAGATATACGGAATTGGGTACGTGTCGATAGTGATAGTTCACCCGGATGAAAGCTAGTGGATTCCATAGAATGTAATGCAATCTTGAACTGTTAAATATTTGAGAACACTTAAGTACTGCATGTTTTTGATTAGTATTAATATAGCTCGACAGAGTATATTAATTAGTCTAGGGAATTCCGTCGAATGCACGAGTAAAAGTCGAGTGTAGTTAGTTAAACACGAGTGGTAGGTGAACTGATAATTTCCAAACAAATTCATTTCTCATTTGATTTAATCCAAATTAATCATTGCTCTCTTGAACACATTTTCTTTGCATTTTAATTATTTGAATTGTTTATTCTACATTAGTTCAATCATCAAATCAATTTATCGTTGCTAAAGAAATTTTACTTGAAAATAAAAATAGTCTGACGCAGTCCTTGTGGATCGATACTCGTATTCACTTACGTTTATTATAACTTGACTATCGTGCACTTGCGATATTTAAATCGAGCTTTCAATTATAAAATAAATTTTGGGACTATTCACTGTGCAAGTTTTGCTCGATCACAAATGATCCAGTTGAGCTAGTTGATCGCCTTACAGATATTAGTTTGGAGGATGATAATGAAGAATAGAATCACATTAATTGAAATATCTTTCAAACGCCAGAACCAGAAGTGCTGGATCAATCATTTGAACAAGAAATTGTTACTGATAACCAGTTGGTGGAGCAAAATGACAATACTCAGTTACCTACTGATACAACAGCAACTGAAACTGAAGAAAATATTCAGTTGCCAACCGAAGCAGTTGCTGAGATGGATGCAACAAATGCTGAGTACAGATGAAAGAAATCACATCCACCAGAATTGATGATAGATAATCCATCTGATCTGGTAAAAACTCGGAATCAAATGCTTAATTTTTGTCTTGTGTTGCATGCGAAGATCACTCGAGATAAAGCTTGAGCCTTTTGACCCCGAGATTGAACGCACAGCTAGACGTCGAAGACAACAACAAAGACTCAAAGAACAGATGGAAAGACACGAGCAAGAACGTGGAGAGGAACATCGTGACAATAGACAAGTTGAGATACCACGTCGCATACCAATGTTGGATTATGCACAGCCGTCTCTTGATGGAGCACGTCCAAGCATCGTAAGACCAGTCATCCGAGCTAATCAGTTTGAGATCAAGCCAGCTATCATCCAGATGATTCAGAACACTGTTCAATTTGGGGGAAGTGCACTTGACGACCCTAATTCTCATATAGCTGACATTTTCTTGAAATTTGTGATACTTTTAAGTTTAATGGCGTGTCTGATGATGCTGTTCGTTTGCGCTTATTTCCATTTTCACTGAGAGATAAAGCTAAGTCGTGGTTAAACTGTTTGCCTGTAGGGTCTATCACTACATGGGAGGATATGGCAAAGGCATTCCTGATCAAGTACTTTCCTCCATCGAAGACTATGAAGCTTAGAGCCGACATTACTACTTTTGCTCAATATGAGAACGAGTCACTCTACGAGGCATGGGAGCGCTACAAGGACTTGTTGAGGAGATGTCCACACCATGAGCTGCCGCTTGGGTTAGTTGTTCAAACTTTCTACTACGGTCTGATTACTCCTAACCGTACCATGATAGATGCTGCGGCATGTGGTAATTTACTGAGGAAAACGGCTGAGGAAGGGTATGAGTTATTGGAGGAGATGGCTGCGAGTAGCTATCATCCTCAGTCTGATAGGCAGAGACGAGGTGCTGGAGTTCATCAAGTTAATGATTTGTCTGCGGTTTCAGCACAGTTAGAGACGTTGAATAAAAAGATTGATGGGATGAGCATGAGTGGGTCGGTTATGCGTCTGCAAGAAATTTTCTGTGACAAGTGTGGGGGTGAGCATGACGTGCAGGATTGCCAAGATGGCAATCCATTCTATGTGCCTGAGGGAGCACCGGTAAAACAAGTGGGATTCCAGAACCGTCCTAGAAATGATCCTTATTCGAATACATATAATCCGGGATGGAGGAATCACCCAAACTTTTCATGGGGAGGTCAAAACAACCAAAGTCGCCAACAAAGAGGTCCACCATATGGGATGCACCAAGGATTCAAGCCAGAACCGCCTCGGGAGGAGAAATCCAATTTAGAGCAAATGATGACTAAATTTATTTCTGCCACCGAGACGAGATTTCAGAACCAAGATGCATCCATAAAGGGATTAGATAATCAAATTGGACAATTGGCTAAGTTGATTGCTAATAGGGAGCAAGGAGCTTTGCCAAGCAACACCGAAGTTAACCCAAGAGAACATGTGAAGGCTGTGGAATTGCGTAGTGGGAAAGCACTCGAGTCTAATGAGGAAAAGACCAAGCACGGTGAGGATGAGGTGGAAACTCGAGGAGGTAAGTCTTCTAACTCTACACCTACACCTATTGCACAAAATAAAATTGTTATCCCCCCACCTTTTCCTGCAGCAATGAAGAAAGCTAAATTAGATGCACAATTTGGTAAATTTCTTGAGATGTTTAAAAAATTGCATATTAACATTCCTTTTGCTGATGCTTTATTGAATATGCCAAGTTATGCAAAATTCTTGAAAGATATCTTAGCAAATAAGCGGAGGCTAGAAGATCACATGACTGTGAATTTGACTGAAAATTGCTCCGCTTTAGTTCAAAACAAGATGCCTCCTAAGCAAAAAGATCCAGGGAGTTTCTCTATACCTTGCATTATTGGTGAAATTAATTTTCATAAAGCTCTATGTGATCTTGGTGCAAGTATTAATCTGATGCCTTTGTCTGTGTTTAGGAGACTGGGATTAGGTGAACCCAAGCCAACTAGGATGTCGTTGCAGCTGGCTGACAGATATGTCAAATATCCACGTGGGATTATCGAAGATGTTTTGGTGAAAGTGGATAAGTTTATTTTTCCTGCAGATTTTGTGATACTTGACATGGAGGAAGATGTAGAGATGCCTTTGATTCTAGGGAGACCGTTTCTGGCTACAGGGAAAGCACTGATTGATGTTGAAGAAGGGAAATTGAGACTGAGAGTTGGAGAAGAAGAAATTGTTTTTGATATCTTTAATACTCTCAAACACACAATGCACAATGATAGTTGTTTTCGTATTGATGTCTTAGATTCTCTCATTTGTGATTTTGTGCAGGACGGATTGAAGGAACCATTAGAGGTCACTCTCACTACTGAAAAGCAGGAGGACGAGCTAGACGAGGAAGAGATGGAGATGGTAGCTCACTTGAATGCCATTCCACCTTGGAGAAAGCAAGTGAGGCTTAGACTAGAGGAATTGGGAGACAGAAAAGATTTAATGCCTCAAAAGTTAAGCCTAGAGGAGCCACCTACTTTGGAGCTCAAACCACTACCTCAACATCTCAAGTACGTATATTTAGGAGAAGATAATAAATTGCCTGTTATTATTTCCTCTTCTTTGACAGATGATATGGAGAGTAAGCTCTTGGGAGTCCTTAAGGAGCATTCGCTTGGAAGGTTTCAGACATAAAAGGGATAAGTCCTTCGATCTGCATGCACAAAATTATCATGGAAGATAAATACTCACCTCTAGCACAACCACAAAGGAGACTCAATCCAAAGATGCAAGAGGTAGTAAAAGCTGAAACAATCAAACTTTTGGATGCAGGTATTATCTATCCTATCTCTGATAGTGCGTGGGTAAGTCCTGTACAATGTGTGCCTAAAAAGGGTGGGATTACTGTTATTACTAATGAAAAAAATGAGTTGATTCCCACTCGAACTATTACGGGTTGGCGTGTGTGCATAGATTATAGGAAGTTGAATGATGCAACCCGTAAAGATCACTTCCCTTTGCCATTTATCGATCAAATGATTGAACGACTAGCAGGTCATGAATTTTATTGCTTTTTAGATGGATATTCGGGGTACAATCAAATCACAATTGCACCTGAGGACCAAGAGAAAACTACTTTCACTTGCCCTTATGGTACTTTTGCGTTTAGGCGTATGCCCTTTGGTTTGTGCAATGCACCTGCAACATTTCAAAGATGCATGACCGCTATCTTTCATGACATGACTGAAAATTTCCTTGAAATCTTTATGGATGACTTCTCTATTTTTGGCTCCTCATTTAATGAATGTTTAGAGAATTTGAACTTGGTGTTAGTTAGATGCGAGGAGAGAAATTTGGTGTTGAATTGGGAGAAGTGTCATTTTATGGTTCAAGAGGGGATTGTGTTAGGACACAAGGTATCAGAGAATGGAATTGAGGTTGACAAAGCCAAGGTGGAAGTAATCAAAAACTTACCCCCACCTTCATCAATAAAAGGAGTTAGAAGTTTCCTAGGGCATGCTGGTTTTTATAGGCGTTTCATTAAAGATTTTTCCAAAGTTGCTAAACCTTTATCCTCTCTGTTGATGAAAGATGCTGAATTTAATTTTGATTCTACTTGTCTGCATGCGTTTGAGATACTCAAGGAAAGCTTGGTGACAGCACCTGTTCTGACTGTCCCTGATTGGGAGTTACCGTTTGAGGTGATGTGCGATGCTAGTGATACAGCTGTTGGTGCGGTGCTGGGTCAAAGGAAGAACAAGGTATTTCATACCATCTACTATGCAAGTAAGACTCTAAATGATGCTCAATTGAATTACGCTACTACTGAAAAGGAGTTACTTGCTATAGTATTTGCGTTCGACAAATTTCATTCATACCTTGTTCTGTCTAAAGTAATTGTGTATACAGACCATTCTGCCCTCAAATACTTGCTTGCTAAGAATGATGCGAAACCTAGGTTAATTAGGTGGATTTTATTATTGCAAGAATTTGATCTCGAGATTCGAGATAAAAAGGGTGTGGAAAATGTAGTTGCTGATCATCTGTCTAGGCTTGAGCATGTTAGAATTAAGGGGGTTGATGTCGATATAGATGACTGGTTTCCTGATGAACAATTGCTTGAGGTAAATGCGTGCCCTTGGTATGCCAATTTTGCAAATTTTCTTGTCACTGGCACACCTCCACCTAATCTATTGTTTCACCAAAGAAAGAAATTCTTTTCAGACGTGAAATATTATTTTTGGGAGGAACCATTTTTGTTTAAGATATGTGCAGATTCCATGATACGAAGATGTGTGGCAGAGGAGGAAACCAATCAAATTCTGAACCATTGTCATGATCGTGAGGTAGGTGGTCACTTTGGACCCATACGGACGGCATCTAAGGTACTTGAATGTGGCTTCTATTGGCCAACTCTTTTTAAGGATGCTCGTTTGTATGTTCTCAATTGTGATAGATGCCAACGCAAAGGTAATATTTCCAACCGTCATGAGATACCCTTAAATAATATTGTTGAGTGTGAGATATTTGATGTGTGGGGGATTGATTTTATGGGTCCTTTTCCTGCATCTTTTACAAAGAAATTTATTTTGGTGGCCGTGGAGTATGTATCGAAATGGGTGGAGGCGGAGGCTTGTGGCACTAATGATGCACAAGTGGTGTTAAAATTTTTGAAGAAACATATTTTTAATCGATTTGGTGTACCACGTGCAATCATAAGTGATGGTGACACCCATTTTTGCAACAAAATTTTTGATAAACTATTGGGCAAATATGGTGTCACCCACAAGGTTTCCACTCCATACCATCCCCAAACTAGTGGACAAGTTGAAGTGTCCAATCGAGAGATTAAGAGGATTCTAGAGAAGACGGTCAATGTGAATAGGAAGGACTGGTCCATTCGGTTAGATGATGCTTTGTGGGCTTATCGTACTGCTTTTAAAACACCTATAGGCACTACACCATATAGGTTACTTTTTGGTAAAGCATGTCATCTACCAGTAGAATTAGAGCATAGAGCATATTGGGCGACCAAAGCACTAAACTTTGATTTTGCTCTTGCAGGTGAGAAACGTTGTCTGCAGTTGAATCAGTTGGATGAGTTTCGAGGACACGCTTATGATCTGGAACTATCTTACAAGGAACGCACCAAACGAGCCCATGATAAACGCATCATAAGAAGGGAATTCAAAGTGGGTGAAGCAGTGTTGTTATACAATTCTCGCTTACGACTCTTTCCGGGCAAGCTAAAGTCAAGGTGGTCAGGACCTTTCACTATAGCCAAGGTGTTCCCATCAGGTGCAGTGGTGTTGCATGATGGCAAGGAAGGGACGTTCACTGTGAACGCTCAACGATTGAAGCACTATATCGGTGGCACAATTGAGCCACAAATTGGGGTCACTCCGCTCCATGACAGTCATTGAGGACATGGGTGAAAAGTCGAGCTCTAGACTGTAAATTGAGAACTACTTCTACTCCCTATGTTGAGTTTATCTTTTTCCTTTATTCCTTAATCGCATCATTTGCATTTAGGTAGTTGCATGGCATGGCATTCATTGTTTTTAATTTTTTATTTATTTTTTTTCGAGAGTGTCTCGCTAGGGCGGTCAAAACCGACCGCCCCAGCGAGACCTCGTTTTTTTTCAAAAACATAGCCACCGAAAATGCCTCGCTAGGGCGGTCACTTTTGACCGCCCCAGCGAGCGAATTTTTTTTAAATTGGTTTTACTGGCGAGAACCACTCGCTAGGGCGGTCCAAAGTGACCGCCCCAGCGAGCACTCATATTTTTCAAATAAGTTTTCGGCGAGAACCACTCGCTAGGGCGGATACTTTTGACCGCCCCAGCGAGCCCTCATATTTTTCAAATAGTCTGTCACCGAAAACTTCTCTCTAGGGCGGACACTTTTGACCGCCCTAGCGAGTCGCGCAGATATAAAAACCTTTCCCCTTCTCCTTTCTTCCCCACTTCGAACCCTACCCCTTTCCTCTCAAATAATCGGCGCCCCCTCCATCTTTTGTGCTTAATCCTTCTTCTTTGTTGATTTTTCAGGGCAAAGACTCCATTTTGGTCCATACTTTACACAAGGAAGCACTTAGATTACAAGATTTTCTGCTCCGGTCATCTTCCACAAATTCCGGCGAGCTTCTCCGGCGACCTTCAACAATTTTCCGGCGGTTGGATATTTTGTGCACTCCACTCCCCACATGGCACCCAAAAGATCTAAGGTAACTCGTGGTGCCTCTAGTTCTCGGTCTACTCCGTCTATGTTTGTGAATGATAATGCTAGGGAGAGATATGAAAATGCTAGACTACATAGGAAACCAATCCCTGAGCGAGGATTTAGCCCGTGTATGATCGGTCAATTTGCGGAGTTCCTAGTAGCAGGAAGAGGGTGGACTGCCTTTGTGGCACAACCGAACGCAGCAGTGGTTCCGGTTGTGCGTGAATTCTATGCCAACGCTCCGGAGGGGAATGAGCACAAGGCATTTGTGAGGGGACGTCTAGTCCCGTATGATTCCCATACGATCAATGACATGTTGGGTTTACAGTCGGTTGATGATTCGGTGTTTCAGGCGTGGGTGCTTAACCCGGATTATGATTTGATTATTCGCACACTCTGTTATCTGGGCACCATGTGGAAACAACCGGGGACGTATACGGTTTTTCTTGAAAAATTTTTGAAAGTGGACGCGGCATTGTGGTATGCGTTTTTATCTAAGAGATTGATGCCGGTCGGTCATACGAGTGATGTGCAGCGTGAGCGGGCGGTTGTTCTGTATGCCATCTATACTGGGATGGTGATTGATGTGGGCAGACTCATCTTTGGACAGCTCAACATGTGTATAAACAACAGCAATTTGGCGTTTTACTTTCCGACGATCGTGACTGAGCTATGTGCCCGAGCGGGGGTGATATTTGCTGACGATGATGAGTGGCTACCGCCGATGAGAGCCATTGATGAGGCTCTTTATCGATCCAAGAGGGAGAAAAGACAGGCTGAGCTGCCCGAGGAGGTATTTTTCGATTATGGGAGAGCAGCTCAACCACCTCCGGCCTTAGGACATGCACCACCACCTCCGCAGCCACGCCGCTGTGCCATGCGAGATCGCATCAACGAATTGGGCGCTTGGGCCACTTATCAGACTGAGTATCAGGCCGTTAATCAAGCTCATATTCAGAACATCGAGTACTTGGTGCAGGGGATCTCCACTCATTTGGGCATCGACACGTCCGGACGGCCACCTGCACCCGCATACCCGCCACCCTTCCAGTTTCAGTACCATTATCCTATACCCCCAGCAGCTGACGAAGGAGTTGCACCGCCTGAGCATGACGAGGAGGGTGATTTCTGACCAGGGGAGTTTACTGTTTCCTCTTTCTTTTTATTTATTCTGTCATTACATTTGCATTCATGAGTTTTTTGGTTTTTAGTGTTTGTTTCGTTTTGTGCACTGAGGGCATTGCACAACTCTAGTATGAGGGGGGTAGATTGTTTTGGTTGTTTAGTTAATTGGCTTAGTTTCGTTGCATTTATTTTGTTTGGTGTCGTTTATGGTGAGAAAACATAGTTTATGAGCCAATGATGATTTGAATTGATAGTTTACAAAAGTATTGATTGGTTCACTTCGTGAATGGTACTCTTGATTGTTAAAGCATGAATTTTGGTACAAAATTTGAACTTTTTGAGCACACATGTGTGGGGACTAGAATTTTGTAGGAATAATGGTGAAAGTTGAAAGTTTTGTGTGGTTAACTTGAAAGGCACCATTTATGAGTTGATTTAGCATGTAAACCCTTGAAAATAAGTCGCTAATTGGGACCTTGAATGAGAAAATTTAATTTGCCACTTTACATTTACCTCCTTTCCAATGCACTGAATTAAAATGTCATACTCCTAACCAGCTGTAATCCAAAGTATTATATTCTTAGCCTAGGGAGTACATGTGTGAAAATTGTGCATTTAAAAAAAAAAAAGAAAAAGAGAAGAAAGAAGGAGATGTAAGGTGAAGGGGAGCCGAAATAAAAGGAATGAAATTCTATTCCTAGGCTAAAAGTTGGAGATGTAAGGAGACGAGGAAAGTCAGACGAAAAGTCTTGACGATTGCACAATGAAAATGATCGGTGTACTCCCAACTTTTAGCCACTTGAGCTTATTTTCCTTCTTTTCGACACCCTTATCTGCACTTAGAAGTTGAATAAAGTTCAATTTATGGCTAGTGATAAATGGACACGGGGATGCATGCTAGTGAGACTGGTATTGAAGTGTTAATTGAGTGACTCGCATGATTTGATAATTGATCCATTTGAAGTACGAATGACTAGACCCATCATGACACACACACACGTTCAAATTAGTGTCGAGATTTATGTGTAGATGAGAATGAGTATTCGGTTGCGATTTGACTTGATTGGTAGTGGGAAAGTAAACTGAGGCATGAACATAAACGGTGTCAACTCACCATTGACATTTACTCGTGTTAGTTATTTCTTTTTTGAGTAATTTTGTGGTTGTTGAGTTTGTTTAGTATCTCGTGCTTTAACCTATTTTACTCGAGGGCGAGCAAAAAGTTAGTATGAGGGGGTTGATAGGACTCGTTTTTACGTGTTTTTAGTGTTGGTTTTGAGTCGCATTCATGCATCATATTTGTTTGTTTTAGTTTAATTTAGCATTTTTCTAGCATTATTTAGCATATGACTGATCTCGTGTAGTTGGTGGTTATTTTGTAGGAATTGAACCAAAAAGTGGGAGAATATGTGCCAAAACATCGAGAAGGACTCGCTAGGGCGGTCACAATTGACCGCCCCAGCGAGCATGTTGGTCTAGCCGAGGAGTTGTTGCGAAAGAGTCTCGCTAGGGCGGTCAAAAGTGACCGCCCCAGCGAACCCAGGGACATGGCCGAGGAATTTTCTGCGAGAACCTCTCGCTAGGGCGGACACTTTTGACCGCCCTAGCGAGGCACGAGATTTGAAAAGATTTGTTTCACTTTTTATGGACTCTATCCTACACCATAGACCTAATACACGAGAGGGGCGCCGTTTTTCAGACTTTATCAGACTTTTCATCATCTTTCTTGGAGAAAAGCCGAGGAGCAAAGGAGATTTCGAAGACCTCGAGATTTCCACGCGTCGTGGCCGTCATCCGTCGTCATCTTTAGTATTTTCATTATTCAGTTTTTAATTCTTAGGTTGTTGTTGGTTTTTATTATGAATTTTAGTAGCTAAACTCTAGATTTGTTGGGATTTGAGGGGATCCTACCCCGTACTCGTTGTTTAACATTATTTCTCGACGTTTTTACTAGTGATTTGTTTATGCTATTGTTCTTTCTTATTTCAATCGAAGCTTAGCTAACTTCCTTTGATTATTTCATGTTGTTAATGATTTCGATAGAATAATTAACAATACGATCAAATAGTATAAACCACGGATTTACAATTTTAGTAGATATACAGAATTGGGTACGTGTCGATAGTGATAGTTCACCCGGATGAAAGCTAGTGGATTCCATAGAATGTAATGCAATCTTGAACTGTTAAATATTTGAGGACACTTAAGTACTGCATGTTTTTGATTAGTATTAATATAGCTCGACAGAGTATATTAATTAGTCTAGGGAATTCCGTCGAATGCACGAGTAAAAGTCGAGTGTAGTTAGTTAAACACGAGTGGTAGGTGAACTGATAATTTCCCAACAAATTCATTTCTCATTTGATTTAATCCAAATTAATCATTTCTCTCTTGAACACATTTTCTTTGCATTTTAATTATTTGAATTGTTTATTCTACATTAGTTCAATCATCAAATCAATTTATCGTTGCTAAAGAAATTTTACTTGAAAATAAAAATAGTCTGACGCAGTCCTTGTGGATCGATACTCGTATTCACTTACGTTTATTATAACTTGACTATCGTGCACTTGCGATATTTAAATCGAGCTTTCAATTATAAAATAAATTTTGGGACTATTCACTGTGCAAGTTTTGCTCGATCACAAATGATCCAGTTGAGCTAGTTGATCGCCTTACAGATATTAGTTTGGAGGATGATAATGAAGAATAGAATCACATTAATTGAAATATCTTTCAAACGCCAGAACCAGAAGTGCTGGATCAATCATTTGAACAAGAAATTGTTACTGATAACCAGTTGGTGGAGCAAAATGACAATACTCAGTTACCTACTGATACAACAACAACTGAAACTGAAGAAAATATTCAGTTGCCAACCGAAGCAGTTGCTGAGATGGATGCAACAAATGCTGAGTACAGATGAAAGAAATCACATCCACCAGAATTGATGATAGATAATCCATCTGATCTGGTAAAAACTCGGAATCAAATGCTTAATTTATTTATTTATTTATTCAACTTTCGTTTCCCAATTGGAACCTAAGAAAACTGATGAAGCTCTTGCTGATCCTAATTAGATAAATGCTATTGAAGAAGATCTAAATCAGTTTACCCATAACAATGTCTGGAACTTAGTTCCAAGACCAGTTTCTAAAACCATTATAGGTACAAAGTGGGTATAGAGAAACAGATTGAACGAAGATGGTTTAGTTGTGCGCAACAAAGCGAGGCTTGTAGCACAAGGATATAGGCAAGAAGAAGGAATAAATTATAATGAAACTTATGCAACGGTTGCAAGACTGGAAGCAATCAGAATTTTCCTTGCCTATGCCTCATTCAAGAACTTTAAAGTCTATCAGATGGACGTGAAAAATGATTTTCTGAACGGTCAGTTGCAGGAAGAAGTATATGTTGAACAACCACCATGTCTTGTCAATCACTCTCTTCCTGATCTTGTTTATCATTTGAACAAAGCCTTATATGGTCTTAAACAAGCTCCAAGAGCTTGGTATGAAACTCTTTCAAAATTCCTAACTGATCATAATTTTAATGTTGGATCAGTTGATAAGACTCTGTTCAAATTTTCAAAGAATGATCACATTTTACTTCTGCAAATATATGTTGATGATATTATTTTTGGGTCAAATAACCCCAAATTATGCGAGAAATTTGCTAAGTTAATGCAGGAAAAATTCGAGATGAGTATGATGGGTGAACTGACATTTGTCCTCAGTCTGCAAGTGAAGCAACTAGAAATTGGTCTTTTTATCAGTCAGACCAAATATACGAAGGAATTTCTTAAGAAATTTGGCATGAAAACATGTTCAGCTGCAAGTACTCCCATGAGTTCATCAATCAGATTAGACAATGATCAAGGGGGAATATCAGTTGAGACAACACTTTACAGAGGTTTAATAGGTTCATTATTGTACCTAACTGCTTCTCGTCCTAATATTGTATTTGTTGTTTGCATGTGTGCTAGATTTCAGACATATCCTAAGCAGTCTCATTTTCAGCTGCCAAATGTATTTTAAAATATCTTAAAGTACACAAAATGTGGGCTTATGGTTTGCTAAGAATTCTTCTTTCAATTTAGTTGGATATTCAGATGCAGATTGTGTAGTATGTAAGCTAGATCTTAAGAGCACCAGTGGATGATGTCAGTTTCTAGGAGATAGACTGATTTCATGGTTCAGCAAGAAGCAAACATCCATAGCAACTTCCACAACTGAAGCAGAATACCTTGCTGCTGGAATCTGTTGTGCACAATTGATCTAGATTCAGCAACAACTGAAAGACTATGGAGTCATTGATAAAGAATCGCTAATATTTTGTGTTAACATAAGCACGATTGCAATTACATACAATCCAGTTCTTCATTCTAGGACCAAGCATATCAATGTCAGGCATCACTTCATCAGAGATCATGCACTGAGGAAAGCAATAAGGCTGAAATACAAACAAACTGAACAAGAAGCAGCTGACATCTTCACTAAACCTTTACCAGAGACTAAGTTTTTTCACTTTCGTAATATTCTTGGTTTATTTGATTTGTCTTAATTATGTTAAATGTTGTTATGTCTGTCGATGATAATCTTTATTCAGTCAGTCAAATATCAGTTAAAAACAATTTATTTAGTCATTATCAGTTAGTTATTTGTTTGTCAACTGATATAAGTTCATATGCAGATAAGGAAAGAACAATGAATCAAAACAACAATTTTATTGATAAAATCTCATCCAGATTACATAATTAATTTCCCTTTCAGTGGCATCTTGCCAAAGGGACAACCAGTTAGATAAATCATGGCAATTATTTCTTCTAAATATTTCTGAAGAAGAAATCTTCTCCAGCACGTGCCACTCCTTCATAAACATCAGCTGGATAAGACCATCATCAGTGGCAAGCTCTGAATTACGGTTGACTTCAAGACAATTCTTGTACTTTCTTTAGTTGCCCTCTGCTTCCTAGTAGCAACTAATCCATCATGTTTAATGTTCTGAAGCTCGTGTACCTTGGTCCAAGTAGACATGACCTTTGCAAAGACGAGTTCTTCCATAGATTCCTTCAACTTCTCCAAACGATGAAGTGTTAATGCATGATGAGGGACGTTGGAACTAATTGAACTATCCATCGGCGTTTAACTGTTATTATCTAACTACTTTGCTTTTATTTATAGACAGACTGGTATTGAAGAAATAAAAAAGACGAAGAGACACTAGTTAACTGCAAACCTTTCGGCTTACTCAGACTAAGCTTCTCTTTTCCTTTCTTTTATTTAAATGCATTTATTGAGGGGAAATATCCTATATAAATGGTTAACTGAGAAGACAATAGTCAGTTGGTCTTCAACTGAAATGATTCAGACTTTAAATTATCACTCAGTTGCTGACCTAACTGATCTTCTCCAATAAGTTAACTATTTAATAGATAAATATTCTAAAATAAGCGATGTGATTGATAATTACGCATTATGACGTCTTTCAATGAATGGTATTTTAAAACGTGACCCCACGTAGCCCATTTAAATTCTACACACGTTTTTATCACACATACACATGATTTTATTCAAATTTGTCTTGAAATGACACGTGTCCAAAGATTTGAACAATCAAATACATATGTACTTGTCTGCGCCTCATTTCATTTTTTCTTTACGTGCATATCAGTTTACAGAGCAAATCAATACTCAGAACTCTCTTTATCACAGATAATTGATCCTTCAGCAATGGCACACCAAATTCCGACAAATATGTTGAATGCAATGACTATTGACTTTGACTCAGTCCTGTTTGTCCAGGACGAGAATATCAAAAATGTGTTTGTCAAACTGGAAGCTGCTGGACTAAACACATTTCTGGGATTATCTTCCTAAGAAATCTATCCAAAAGAGATTCAGGATCTCTATGATAATGGATTTATCGCTGCTGACGGAAACATCACTACCACCGTCAACAATCAGCAGCTGATAATCGATGAAGACGCATTCACAATATTTTTCAGCTGCCAACTGATGGACTGGCAAACATTTCGGAGGTCAAAACTTATGATGTTGAGGAGATACAAACTCTTCTGTCAACTGATGGACGGAAAATCAAAGTTTCTGATTCCAAGAAGGAACTGAAACCAGAGATCCAGTTACTGCATGACATTGTAAACAAAGGGCTATTAGCCAAGGCAGAGATTTTTGCTGCTCTTACTTTGGAGAAATTTCAAGTCATGACTCTCTCATGGCTGTAAAAAGACTGACTTGGAAAGGTATCATTTTCAATCTCTTTAAAAACATGTTTCAGTCTTCAAATCAGTCGAAGAGATTTGCTGTGCCACTCAGCTGTCTGCTGAAGAAAAAGGGCTTGGTGGGTGACTCGTCTAAAAGGTCATCCAAATTTAAAATTTTCAATGTCAAGAATGTTCAGCTGCCGAAGATCAAACTGGACATTTCTCCTGAGCAGTTTGTTAAAGTAAAGAAGGAGATTGAGATGCAGGATGCTCCCAAACCAGTCAAGAAGGCCAAAACTCAGGCAAAGACAATCAAAAGGAGACTGATTGTCTGTGATACTGACTCAGAGAAAATTCCATCTCCAAAGATCGCCAAGAAACCAAGAACTCTCAAAACCAAGCCAACAACTACTCTGGGCACCATTCCAACCGATAGGCTGATCACATCTGGAGCTGAACAGCCGATCAAGGCTACTCCCTTAAGAGCAATATCAGTTAAATCTTTAACTAAAGTTCAGTTACCTTCACCTGCTGCTCCTCTCAAGAAGACTATCACCAAATCTGGTGATAAGAAGAAACCTGCTGGAGTTAAAGCTCCACTAATCACTATCACTATCACAACTTCAGTACCATTTGCCAGACCCAAAAGGGTAGTGATTACGGAAATGGTCGATGCAACCAAATCAGGACTGAACATTCCTCATGTCCTGACTGACTCAAAGGGCAAATAAAAAATGATAGAAGAGCCCAGACCCACAAATACAATCCAGACCCATATTGACCTTATTTGGAAAGAGATCAATGAATTTTCTGAGACTAAGCTGAAAGCTTATGATAAATGGGTAAGGTTTAGGACTGAAGTGTTTGCCAGGCAACGACAAAAGAAATCCGTTTTGAAGAAATTCATCGCCATGGAAACTATAGTCTTGAAAATAGTTATAGCAACTTCAGTTGTTCAGGCACTGTAGAGGAAGAAGTATTTCTTTGATCTGACATGCAAAGAAGTTGAGACAAATGGTTGTTCAGCTATGCCAAAATTATTATCCTACCAGTCCAACTGTCTTTAATGATAAAGCAATTCATGATCAACTGGACTCAGATCTTATATCACTACAGATGGAGATTAAAGATTGAGAACTGGATCAAGAACTGAATATTCCAGCAAATTCCCAAAATCTCTCGTCAGAAGAAGAAACTGAAAAACCAACCCACCGCAAAAGCCATCTCAGGAACCAGTTGCTGAATCTTCTGAGCAAGTAACCGCTCCTTCTTCAAAGGATGCGCAACCGTCAACTTCTGCTTCTCAATCCTCAACTGCATAAATTCAGCTTTACATTGATGTTGATTTGTCATTGGCAAACATCGACAAAGTTATACAATCAGTCGCCACTGATATTCAGCTGAATACTTTATCCACAGAACCAGCTGAAAAGCCGAGGGAAAATGAACAACCAGCCTCTGAGGCTATTTTGAAACAAACTGAAGAGCTAGTTCAGTCGACTACCACGACTGAACCGGCAGTTATCTGAAGAGCCATTTCATTCATCTACCATGACTGAACAACTAATAACTTAAGAGGTGCCTGCTGAAGAGGCAATCATATTTTCAGTTGTTCAAACTATTGAAGAACAAATTTTTGAATCAGCTGAGGAACTAATTGAAGAACCAGCTACTATTTAAGTTGATCAACCAACTAAAGAGCCTTCAAGCTCTACTGTTGTTCTGAATCTTTTGTCTCCTCCACGGCTTTGACAGGAAGCTAGATGCTACAAAAATGGTCAATTTTGAAACTGAAACAACTGACAGGGCCATGGTGGTTTTTAATCAAGAAAACGTGGAACATGAACCAGATAATTCTAAAGCCGCATCTCCTGCTATCTCAGTAGCAACTGAATTGTTGTTCGAAGAGATTCAAGCCATTCAGACTAACTTTGTCGGTGTATTGACTTCCATTTCTTACATAAAGTCAACCCAATCTCTGCACACTATGAAGCTCGAATCTGTCAAAGAGAACACGATGGGAAGACTTCAGCAAATCCAAAAAGATGTAATGTCACTACTTTTCCAAATGGAAGAACTTCGAAAAGACAGAGTTTCAGCCGAAGCACACTTCCAGACTCAAGCTTTGGTTACAAGACGTCTTGATTTTTTTTGAAAATACTGTCTCAAAAAGAATGGATTTGTTGCAAGAAATTCTGATGAATACAGTATCAGACATCTCCTCAGATGTACGAATACTATCCAAAAAGGTTGAGGAGTTTGACAAAAAAAGGGGAAGAAGGAGGAAAAGATCAGCCGGAGCAATCTACTAAGTTGATCAAGAAGAAATAGAAGATTTTTGGCAGATTTTTTGAAGATTTTTGAAGAATTTTTTGAAGATTATTATCTCTTTCTTTGTACGAATCTGTACATTGAATTCTTTATTATTTCATTCTTTGTATGAATCTGTACATAGAATTATTTTGTCTACGAAGTATTCAGTTTGATCGGTTTATATTTTTCCAAGTTTTGTCAAACACTAAAAAGGAGGACATTGTTGGAAACTGAATTTTGGAAGTATGAAAAACTGAGTGTTCATTAAACTGAACTAACTGATAAAGAAGACTGATAGAAAATGATCTAATATGCAAATTATTGATTGCCCAAAACTGAAGAATAATACGCAGATTTTCAAAGACAACTGAACTACGCAGATTACTGACTGATCAATTGGAATTGAACAGTCACTACAATCAGTTGTGAGCTTATTGACTGATCAGTCACCATAATCAGTTGATATCTTATCAGCTACATTCTATCAACTGATCCTTCAGCAGTTCACGTCATCAGTTAAGGAATGCAACAATCAGCTGACAATAGTACAAAAGATGACTGCAACTAGTAGTGGGATCACCGCATTTCAGAAAAGCTGCAGCATAGAATATTGAAGTGGCAAACGGATAGAAAAATTTAAACGCATTCATTGTTACCGTTGGAGGCAAAGCATATAAATAGGCAAGAATACCAGCTGAAGAAATATACGAAAAACATTCTACCAAGCTATTACTCTGCTGAAATCATCTCTAAACAGTTCATACTCAAAGATTTCAGAAGCTTAGTCTTATTGTATACATTCATAGAATCAAGGCTATAGTTCGAGCTTGCAACCACAAACTGTTAGTTGTGATAAATTATTTCAGTCGAGCGAGAACTATAAATTGTTTGTAACTAAGAGTTTCAGTTTGGCATTGTTAAGTTCAAAACTGAAGTGGGTATGTACAAATTTTTGTATCGATCAAAGGTTTTTAGTGAATATCATATCTTTGTGATAGAAGGGATGACGTAGGAGTGTTTGAAATCTCCGAACATCCATAAAATATTGTCTTCTTATTCCAGTTTTATTCATCTATCAGTCAGTTTATTTCCGCACATCTATTGTTAACTGATTGATATCGACTTACAAGATTCTCAAGTATCAGTTTATCATTAAACTGACTCATCATTCGAAAAATTTGTGAAATTCAGAGTGTTTATTCAATTCCCCCCTTTCTAAACACTCTTCCACCTTTAAATGATTCTATCAATGCAAGATAAAGAGTAATATACTAGCTTCTATGTCAAATAAAGTGTGGAGATAATTTGAGGAAATAATGAATTTTGCTGACATTTAAATGCACATGCAAGATTTGTATTGTGCTGAATCTCGTACAGTAATGCACACTACTTCCAAGAGTTCATGACTACATGAATGCAAGATGGGCTCCGGCCCATGAGCATGATGTACATATGATTGAGCTTATTGAGAAGGTGGTGGACCTAGAATTGATGATTACTAACAAGTTATATGATGACATTATCTTGTTGTGAATCTCTTACTCATTTGATGGGTTCTTATTGAACTTCAACATGAATAAGATAGAGGATAGCATTGAAGAGATAGTCAATATGGTTACGACTTTACGTGGTGTGGGGACCCGGACGCTAATCATGTTCATAGTCATCATTGGGACTAATTAAACAATTATAAAACAGGGTCTACAATTTTTTTTTAAAATGCGGAACGTAGTGAAATTACACGTATATACATCTCAGTATAGAAGTACAAGTCCTGTACCACATACATTTATTCAACTAAGGTTTAACAACTAATCTCAAGTGTCCAACCCTATCTTTAATCCAAGTCCGGAGCCTCCACTCTAATCACGAACTCTCCTCATCTCCTAGACCCTAAACCTGTCCCACCTGTTGTCATGCACACATACAAACACGACAATAGCCGGATAATTTCGGTGAGAATATAATCCCAGTATAAATCAACGAAACATGCAATCATATGATAAACATAAAAGCATGGATATATAACAACAATATATATATCAAAAGCTGAAATATAATCAATATCAACTGTCGACAATGCTCGTGACTCCACGACTCAGACTAGACTCAATCCTAGTCTAGGGATACCGGTTTCAAGATGTGGGTATTCCTATATCGACCAACAGTAATAAAAAGACTCCAATTCTATCCACGTCGATATAACCAAACATCCAGTGTCATGACCTAACCGTCATGGACTGTGGCCCTATCGCCAATATCCTATCTTGTGACATCGTGCAATGTGCCCGTGGCGATCCCGCCACTATCAGGCACATCTGTCCCAAGATTCCTATACTATCTTGTGACAACGTGCAATGTGCCCGTGGCGATCCCACTACTATCAGGCACTTCTGTCACAAGATTACTCGTCTAATACCTGCTATCTATAATTCAGGAAAACAAGTACCTCAATCAAATCAATGCAAATATCAATGCAATAAAGTAAAGTATGTGATTTAGGGAAACTCAAGTCTAAACCGACTCAAGTCGATCTCCCGATACCAAATTGACTTATACCTTTCGTTGTTAGTCTCAGTCTGCAGCAATATCAGTTCTGAACTCAAGACTGTCTCTATAAATCTGAAACGACATATCGAGAATCATAATATCAATGTTCTATTCTTAATTCAAAACCAAATATGATTAATCTGGATTTAATTCAAATCATCGGCATAACGGTACAATCCCGATATCCCGGTCAATACAACGTCACCAGATAATAATTCCCTCAACCAATAATCTATACTGATAAAATTTGATATCATATCTTAGTCAATTAACTTCAGAAAATCATAACAATTTCATAATCAGTCTGTTTCTTAATCTGACTTCGATTCTATGATGTCTAACATGTCAAGAACATCATATATGAATTCCATTCAATTCTGGTAACATCATAATTTCAAAACATATCAAAACGTGGCTTCATTTTTAATCCAACACGTCTCGCGCATATGCGCGACCTACATCGGCGCATATGCGCGAGACCTTCTGGTCTTCGCACATTTATTCTCGACAGCTCGCGCATATGTGCGACGTCTTACGCACATATGGGCGAGGCTCTCTGGACGTTGATAACATAAGCTCGCGCATATGCGCGCACTCACTTCGCGCATATGCACGAGGCCTTCTGTCCACCTTGTGCATGTGCGCGCACTCGGTCGCGCATGTGCGCCTATGCTACTGTCCTCGCACAACGAATCTCACACGTGGTCTCATTTCGTGTCCCGGTTAGCCCTTTCATAATCACCTTAAATTAAAATCAATAATTACATATTACTAGGATTAAATTTCCGGGCATTACATTTCTCCCCCCTAAGATATGATTTCGTCCTCGAAATCACAGATAGTCAAATCATATCATTAAGAAGGAATGTAATTACAACCGAATAAAAATTTACATCAGTTAAACAATGCTGGGAATTCTTGTCTCATATTTGATTCAGTCTCCCAAGTGGCTTCTTCAATGCCATGACGAGTCCATTGAACTTTCACAAGAGGAATCGTCTTTGTTCTGAGCTGTTTTTCTTTACGATCGATAATCCGAATCGGTTTCTCGACATAACTTAATGTCTCATCCAGCTCGGTCTCGTCTGGCTAAATAACGTGAGAATCATCAGGGAGATATTTCCGCAGCATAGATACATGAAAAAAATCATGTATTCCTGATAATGAAGGCGGCAAGGCGAGTCGATAGGCACGACCTCCTATCTTTTCGAGAATCTCATATGGACCAACATATCGTGGAGAAAATTTCCCTTTCTTCCCAAATCTAACCACACCTCTGAATGGAGAAATCTTCAAAAATACTCTGTCTCCTGCCTCAAATATCAACGGTCTACGTCGCAAGTTGGCATATTTGGCTTGTTGGTCCTGTGCTGCCTTCATTTTCTTCTGAATCAGTTTCACTTTTTTTGTCATATCTCTGATCCTATCAGGTCCAGTCTCGGAAACTTCAGAGATATCATCCCAATATAATGGGGATCTTCATTTCTTTCCGTACAAAGCCTCGAATGGAGCCATCTCAATACTCGTCTGATAGCCATTGTTGTACGAAAACTCACAAAGAGGCAATGCATCTTGCTAGTTAGTGCTAAAGTCAAGCACTACAGCTCTCAGCATATCCTCCACATGTCTGGATCGTACGCTCTGACGGTTCATCAGTCTGTGGATGATATGCGGTACTCAGATGTAACTTTGTACCGAGAGCTTGCTGTAGGCTCTGCCAGAAGTGCGAAGTAAACCGAGGATCACGGTTTGAAATAATCGACTTCGGCATTCCGTGTAATCTAACAACTTCTTTGACGTAAATCTCAGCCATTTGGTCATATCTATAGGTCATATTGTATGGAATAAAGCATGCGGATTTGGTCAATCGATCAATCACGACCCAAATCACATCACAACCTCGGGAGGAACGTGGCAACTGTGTCACAAAATCCATGGAAATGTGATCCCATTTCCATTCAGGAATCGACAAACTCTGTAACAGTCCTCCTGGTTTCTTTCTTTCAGCCTTCACCTGTTGGCAATTCAGACACTTGGAAACAAATTCTGCAACATCAGTCTTCATCTGTTTCCACCAATATTGTGTCTTCAAATCATTGTACATTTTCCTGCCACCAGGATGAATGCTAAAACGACTGTTGTGCGCTTCTGTCAGTATTCGCTGTCTTAAATCCGAAACATTCGGCACAACAAGACGATTATTCACATACAAAATACCATTTTGAACCTGATATTCCGATCGATTTCCAGCTCTGACCATAGCAATCAACTTCTGTATATTCTGATCAACTTTCTGAGCTGCTTTAATTCTCAAAATCAGCTCTGGTTCAGCTTGAATAGTATATAATCTCATAGGTCTCCGATCTGTCTCAAATACTAATCCAGTCAAACAGCAGTCTTCAATCAAATTCGAAACACCCATAGTCGATAAGGATAAAGAACATACCTTTAGACTTAGTGCATCAGCTGCTGCATTGGATTTTCCTGGATAGTATTTGATTTCACTATCAAATCTTTAAGCAAATCAAGCCATCTTCACCGCCTCATATTCAATTCGGATTGTGAAAACAGATATTTCAAGCTTTTGTGATCAGAATAGATCTCAAAATTCTCACCGTAAAAATAATGTCGCCATATCTTCAATGCAAAGACAATGGCTGCCAATTCAAGATCATGAATTGGATAACGGGATTCACGGGGTTTTAGCTGTCTCAAGGCATAAGCAATCACATGCCCCCGCTGCATCAAAACACAACCCAATCCGCGGTGAGATGCATCACAATAAACAACAAAATCACTAGTACCTGACGGGATAGTCAACACTGGAGCACTGGTCAATCTCTTCTTTAATTCCAGAAAACTAGATTCACAGTCTTCTGACCACACAAATGGAGCATTCTTCTGAGTCAACTGTGTAATCGGTTTGGAAATACTCGAAAAATCTTTAATGAATCGACGATAATATCCTGCCAAACCCATAAAGCTGCGTATCTCTGGTACAGATGTCGGCCTCGGCCAAGAAATCATTGCCTCAACCTTACTGGGATCAACGGATATCCCGTCTCCGGATATAATATGCCCTAGAAATACCACCTATTTCAACCAGAACTTGCATTTCGACAGTTTAGCATACAGTTTCTCCGCCCTCAAAATTCTCAACACAGTTCTTAAATGCTCAGCATGTTCCATCACATTCTTTGAATAGATCAAAATATCATCGATGAATATAATCACAAAATCATCAAGATATTTCTGAAACACACGGTTCATTAATCCCATAAATACCGCTAGTGCATTCGTCAAACCAAATGGCATGACAATAAATTTACAGTGTCCATACCTAGTTCTGAATGCTGTCTTTGAGATATCAGAATCCCTGACTCTCAGTTGATGGTATCCAGTTCTCAGATCGATCTTGGAATACACCGAAAAACCCTGCAACTGGTCAAATAAATCATCAATACGAGGCAATGGATATTTATTCTTTACCGTTGCCTTATTCAGTTGGCGGTAGTCAATACAAAGTCTCATGGAACCGTCTTTCTTCCTCACAAACAGTACTGGAGCACCCCAAGGAGATACACTCGGTCTGATATACCCCTTGGCCAGTAAATCCTCCAACTGTTCTTTCAGCTCTTTCAACTCGATCGGTGCCATCCTGTACGGAGCCCTCGAAATCGGAACTATTCCTGGTATCAACTCAATGCTGAAGTCTATATCTCGAATAGGAGGTAATCCAGGAATCTCATCTGGAAAGACATCAGCAAACTCACACACCACTGGCAAGTCCGCCAATGATGGGCTCGAATTCACTAAATCAACTGAATATACCAGGAATCCATCCGCTCCTTTCTGCAATAATCGAGTCATATTTATCGTAGATATCAAAGGAATTCTAGCTCGAGAACCCTTACCGTAAAATTTCCACTACTCAGCCACCTCAGGTCTGAATCTCACTATCTTGTGAAAACAATCAACTGTAGCTCGGTACTTGGTCAACATATCGATACCGATAATACAATCAAAATTAGATAAACCAAGCACAATACAGTCTAACTCAATTGTATGCCCATCGTACTGCAGTATACAAGATTTCACAGACTTCACTGATATCAAACCTGTACCTAACGGGGAAGAAACAGACACTACCGCAGACAATGACTCAATAGGTAATGCATGACTCAATGCAAACCTCTCAGAAATTAAAGTATGCGATGCACCAGTATCAATCAATACGTATGAAGGATAACCAGAAATAAAACAATTACCTGCCACAACATCATCAGGTGCATCCTGTGCCTACTCCTCGGTCAAAGCAAAAACTCGGGCCTGCTGTCTAAGAGGCTGGCTCACTGTCTGGCTTCCTCCTGGCCTCTGTTGTGACTGAGTAGACGGTGCTGGCTGGAAAGAATGAACAGCCGATGGTCGTCTACCTGTCTGAGCCACTGATCCAGATGACTCAGATGCCTGGGATCCCTGGGCACTTCTCTGTGGACACACTCGGGCAAAGTTTCCTTGTTGTTTGCAGATACGGCAGCTGCCAAACACTCCTCGGCACTGCTCAGTGGGATGCTTCCCTCCACAAGTATTGCAAATAGGTCTAGTATAGCTTTGGCTCTGTCAAGGACTCCCAGAGCTAGAAGAACTGCTTGCGGACTTCTTGAACTGCTTCCCTCTAGCCTTCAAGAAATCCTTCTTCCTGCTACTGCTGCTGCCACCTTCAAATCGAGGAGGTGGTTGTTGTGGTCCCGGTTCTGGAATCATAAACGAAGCTCCTCTCTGTCTCATCAGACCGGATTCGGCTCCCTTGGCTATGTTCAAGGCATCGGTAAAATTGTTCGGTCTCCCAGTGTTTACCAACGTAAATATTTCCGGATTTAGGCCATTTATGAACTGGTCAGCAACGACCTCATCATGTTCAGCCACATGTGGAGCAAATCGCAACAGTGAAGAGAACTTGGCCACATATTCCTCAATGTTAAGCTGGCCCTGTCTCAAATTAGCAAATTCGGATCTCTTGTCCTTTCTGTAAGACACTGGAAAGAACCTCTGATAGAATTCAGTTTTAAACACATTCCAGGTAATGGTCGTACATCGGTGTTCCAATGCCTGTTTTTTCGTGTAACTGGTATCCTATCAATTTCACCCTCCGCTCATCAGTATACTCTAAAGATTCGAACATCATCTCAATATCGTCCAACCAACTCTCACACTCCACGGAATTCTCCGTACCCCTCAAAGTCGGTGGATCGAAAGACTGAAACCTTTTTAACAATGTCTCCATTGGAGAGGCTGTAACGTCCATTGGAGGATTGGACGTGCTACCCTGTTCTGGTACTCTTCTCGGAGGCATATCTGAATATCAAAAAGGTTAGCAATCACATATTAAATATGTCTCAGCCCCTTTCTGATCATCTTACCTCTGATCAAGAATCGGTTCTGATCCATATTCAATAATACACATTATCATATCAAAATCAGATAAACAAGTAACATGTATTAAAGCAGTAAGACATGCTAGCATTAAAAAGCATGAATGAAAACCTCAATCTACCCCGCTCACAAGCTCCTATCTCAGTCTCAAGGATCTATCGCTCTGATACCACCTGTTGTGGGGACCCGGACGCTAATCATGTTCATAATCATCATTGGGACTAATTAAACAATTATAAAACAGGGACTACAAATTTTTTTAAATGCGGAACGTAGTGAAATAAAACGTATATATATCTCAGTATAGAAGTACAAGTCTTGTACCACATACATTTATTCAACTAAGGTTTAACAACTAATCTCAAGTGTCCAACCCTATCTTTAATCCAAATGCGGAGCCTCCACTCTAATCACGAACTCTCCTCATCTCCTGGACCCTGAACCTGTTCCACCTGTTGTCCTGCACACATACAAACACGACAACAGCGGGATAATTCCGGTGAGAATATAATCCCAATATAAATCAACGAAACATGCAATCATATGATAAACATAAAAGCATGGATAGATAACATCAATATATAACAAAAGCTGAAATATAATCAATATCAAACTGTCGACAATGTTCGTGACTCCACGACTCAGACTAGACTCAATCCTAGTCTAGGGATCCCGGTTTCCAGATGTGGGTATTCCTATATCGACCAACAGTAATAGAAAAGACTCCAGTTCTATCCACGTCGTTATAACCAAACATCCAGTGTCATGACCTAACCGTCATGGACTGTGGCCCTATCGCCAATATCCATTCTTGTGACATCGTGCAATGTGCCCGTGGCGATCCCGCCATTATCAGGCACATCTGCCCCAAGATTCCTATACTATCTTGTGACAACGTGCAATGTGCTCGTGGCGATCCCACCACTATCAGGCACTTCTGTCACAAGATTACTCATCTAATACCGGCTATCTATAATTCAAGAGAACAAGTACCTCAATCAAATCAATGCAAATATCAATGCAATAAAGTAAAGTATGTGATTTAGGGAAACTCAAGTCTAAACCGACTCAAGTCGATCTCCCGATACCAAATTGACTTATACCTTTCGTTTGTAGTCTCAGTCTGCAGCAATATCAGTTCTGAACTCAATATTGTCTCTGTAAATCTGAAACGACATATCGAGAATCATAATATCAATGTTCTATTTTTAATTCAACACCAAATCTGATTAATCTGGATTTAATTCAAATCATCGGCATAATGGTACAATCCCGATATCCCGGTCAATACAGCATCACCAGATAATAATTCCCTCAACCAATAATCAATACTGATAAAATCTGATATCATATCTCAGTCAATTAACTTAATAAAATCATAACAATTCCATAATCAGTCTGTTTATTAATCTGACTTCGATTCTATGATGTCTAACATGTCAAGAACATCATATATGAATTCCATTCAATTCTGACAACATCATAATTTCAAAACATATCAAAACGTAGAAAAACTTTCGTCCAGTTGTAGCCTACGTCGATAGGAACACAATACTGAAGTCGGATTCAAAATCAGACGAGCGGATTTCTCGCAAATCAAAATCGAAATTCAAGAATGTGAGTTGGCTTCGTTCCTTCGTTTTCCTTCCCTTTTTCTGAATGAAAGCTTGTATGTATATATATATCCCTACACATTGCATGAGAAAGGAACGTGGCTTCATTTTTAATCCAACACGTCTCGCGCATATGCGCGACCTACATCGGCGCATATGCGCGAGACCTTTTGGTCTTCGCACATTTCTTCTCGACAGCTCGCGCATATGCGCGACACCTTCCGCGCATATGCGCGAGGCTCTCTGGACGATGATAACATAAGCTCGCGCATATGCGCGCACTCACTTCGCGCATATGCTTGGGGTCTTCTGTCCACATTGGGCATGTGCGCGCACTCGATCGCGCATGTGCGCCAATGCTACTGTCCTCGCACAACGAATCTCACACGTTGTCTCATTTCGTGTCCCGGTTAGCCCTTTCATAATCACCTTAAATTATAAATCAATAATTACAGATTACTAAATTAAATTTCCGGGCATTACACGCGGCCACCATAAAGAAGCAAAATGTTGTTTTCATAGTGTGTTTTTAATTAGAGACAAAAAATGACCCACATTATAAGGGAAATGAACGTTCTGCCCTTACAAAAAAAAAACACAAGCCCAGTGGGAGGCAAGTTCCAAAGGATACTTAAACAACCCACAAAGCCTGATAAGTCTAGACATGTATTGTTTCACTGCAAGAAGTTTGGATACAAGAAAATATATGGGCAAAAAATATTTTGACAATGATAAGAGAATGTCCAAAACGTTTCAACAAAAGTAAAAAATAAACGAGGTAGTCTAAATAAAGCACACAAGTGGCATGCTAGGCTAGAACATATTTCTCAAATAGCTAGTGGGAGAGGCATATTTGATATGTCAGAGATAAACTCTCTTGAAACATGTGAGTCAGGTTTCAAAGGAAAGATGATCAAAGCCTTTTTTCCTAGGGAAAGTGGAACGTGCATATGATCTATTAGATTTGATCCATACAGAAATGTGTAGCCCGCTAAAGTCTAGCGCGAGATCTGACTAATCCTAATTCATTACCTTTATTGTTGTGTTCTCGAGGTATGGGTATGTGTATTTATTGAAATACAAGTCTGAAGCCTTTTGAAAAGTTTAAAAAATCCAGAGTCGAAATAGAAAAACATTATATAAAAGTATTAAAACACTTCAATGTGGGCCCCAAATACTGAATGTCTAATATAATGTAAAGCTAGTTATAATATGAATATAATATAAACATAATAGCGGAAACATTACTACAATTTATTTAAATTTATAGCACGGCGTCAAAAAGACGCTTTTCTATAAAATCATACTTTATTTTAGTTTACCATGCAGTACAGTCCAATCTACTAGTTAACCTATTTTTTGTGTTTCCTCTAGTTGTGATTCCGGTTCCCCTGTATCTGGAATTTAAAGTAAATGGAAGAAACATAGTTAAGTCTTTGAGGAGTTAGTGAGGTAATAATCCATACATCACATATATTTTTATATATAACAAATGAATCATGATGATATCCCGACTTTGATCAATAGGTAAGACGAATTTGAAAAAGAGGAATGAAGTCTTATTTCAAGACTGACCTATTCTAGAATCGATATGCAGGCTAAAAAGGTGGTTCCCACCATTATTCGGTGTAGCAATTTTCCCAACATAGTAAGCCAAGGTGAACTTATGATTCTGGATTCAACTCACGTTGTTCAAATGAACCATATACCCAGATTTGAACTCGTTGTTCATTGGACACACTTTTCGGGTGTCGCGTATTTTCCGCTCGCAAGCACACGGTTATCAAGTTTTAGTATATGTGAGTAATGTATCGTTCTCACGAGGAGTGTGTACGTAAAAATATATTCGTGCTTGTAATTAAAATAGTCACGACTTTATCGAGAAAATTCAATAAAAAGTTTGGTTTGTCGAAAATTAATTAATTGCAAATAAATATTAATCTAATTACCGAATAGAGAAAATATCAATGAGAGAAAATATTAGAGGAGTGATTTCACTAAGTTTCCAGGATAATTATTCCTGGTCGAATTTATATTCATGAAGTCCAATTATTTAATGGCCAAGAACACTTAATTGTTTTATTCCTACTTTCTCAAGTGACGAATAAACTGTATCATTCAAACTTCGATCCAAACATTCCTAATAAGAATCTAAGTTTAAATGATAAATTCAAACAATGTTCTTACCTAGGCCTCGTTAAAGTTATACGCCTTCCGAACGATATAAACATTCAACGATGTGTCTCTAATGATCTATAATCCTAGTCCTCTCCCTAGTTGTAGAATTAATCAGAAAACAATAATTTATGGCCAGCAAACTGAAGTCGAATAAAACAAAGACACAATTAAACCAAAAGAAATTCACACATGTAAACAACCACGTCAAATTATCGTATCCACAAAGATACATCTTCATCTAGACTGGAAAAATTAGTTCATAACGAAATCTAATTAAAAACAAAACATGTTTGAAGATGTAGACATTGCAACACAAGAAATATAAAGGTTAAAGATTACATGACAAATCAAAAGTGTCGTTTCTGTCCCCAGATTCGTCGTTCTTCGTCTTCGTGATTGATCTTTGCACTCCGATTCTTTTTCTCGTGTGTCCTCTCGTCTCTCGTGTGAAATCTCCTCAAAAAAGGGTCGCCCCCTGGTTGTGAAAACCTATTTTTCCTTTTATGTCTCGTTAGGCCTGTGAACTCAAGCACATCTCATGTTTCTTGCCGCTATTAGCACCGCGGTGCTGCTTGTGCAGCACCTAGGCGCCCGTATCTCGAAGGTGTGGCGCCTTGTCTATCGGCAGTGTAGGCGCCGCGGCGCTAGTTCATAGCGCCTAGGCGCTTGTTGCTCGGCCTAGTAGCACCGCGGCGCTAGTTCACAGCACCTAGGCACTTGATCTTCGCAAATCTTGCGTCGGCGCTGCGGCGCCAATTTCACAATAGATTAACATCCAAAAATACCTCTAATTGTCATCACTCAACCAATAGTCGTTTACCTCGAGCACGACACAAAAACAACAAATAACAAGCGTAATTATGTCCGAAACTAACATAATTCAAATAGATTCTCATATAAATTAAGTGCAATTCTTGCACTTATCACTGGGCCTAAGCCACGTTGTCCAGTGTACTAGAAATCCAGTATGATGACGTTGTCTCGGCTCCATTCAGTCATTCATTTCAATCAGATCTCATTTATCAAGTACAACATACAGTCAAAGCTAAATCAACGTGATCATATATAGTTCGATTTATTCAATATATTGCAATATATGGTAATTTTATATTTGAGAGAATTATGATAAATTCCAGGTCAAATGCCAAACATGCCGTTTTAAATAAAATGAATAATAAACGTAATATTTCTATCTTACAAAGTGATATGTTTTGATAATCCAATTTCTTCTATATTTCTATATTCATCCATTTTTTGATAATTCATGTGTTAGTAAGATTCTTCGATAATTAATTTGTCTAAGTTCAGATTTTCATTAAATTTGGTATTTCGACACACTTTACAATTACGAGAAAAATCATAATAATTCGAAATTGATTCCAGATCGTAGATTTTCAGGCTGGTTGACAATGTGTTCTTCCGGCGCAAAAAAATAGACTTGCTCTACTGATTCTGGCCATTGAATGAACCTTAAGCATACTTGGAATAATGTTCAATATTTTACTTTCTATACTCAAGTTCAAAAAAGTGTGCGTGATTGAAAACCAGAAGCATCAAAATTGAAGATACCATGAAACGTCCACTACTCGTTTTATTAAATAGTACTACAAATTTTTTTTATTAACCTCGGGCGAATTGAAATATACATACATATATATATATATATATATATATATATATATATATAGATACATATATATATATATATATGTTGCACCAAATAAAACAACCAATTATATTTGAAAATCAAATGAAATAGTTTAGAACATAAAATCGTCAAATGTTTTCAAATCCTAACTTAGCAATATTGCCTAAAACTAACAACCTCTCAAAAACCACTCAAAACATGATCAAAGTCGTAAAAATATCTTTAAAATAAGCTTTAAATTATAAATCATAAACATAAGTGTGGAAGAACAAGCGCTGGTATTCGGGTTATGTACACCTTCAGTTCAGTCAGATCAACCATCAAGACCTCCATTATAACTATTATCATGTTCATTTGCATCGATCACACCTATTGAGTCTAAAGACTCCACACACCATAGACTTGATAACAAATAATACGTATACAGATCACATGCAACAGTGAAAATACTTTTACGTAAAATAATATTTCATGATCATGCATAAACTTAAACATTTTCCATATTATCATAAACATATTCATATTCATATCATTATAAACATATTCATATTCATCATATATGTATACGTATTACTTTTTCGTTGAATTCAGATCGTTAACTGTGATTTTCGCATTCGTATTAGGGCGATGGATCCATCTATATGTCACCACAATACAGAGCGGCGGGGTCATCAGCGACACTCTCCCCCGTCAACGGAGCCTTGACCTTACGTATTAACGTATCATCGTACATCAGATTATAAAATCCATGCATATAAATATCATTTTTTCTTTAAATCAGAATGCAACATATCTTTTAACGTTAACTTCTCATCATAAAATTCCATAAACATTTAAAATAATCATATTAACATTATAAAATAGCATCATGAGCACTGCCATGACGTTTACTATTTTCTAGGTGTAAAAATAACGTTTTACCCCTAGACGTAAAATTTCACGATTTTGACTTTTTCTTATTTCTGTTGACTCTATACAATCCCAAATAATTATTGAAGCTTAGATAAATTTTCTCAAATTTTTATTTAGCTTAAATTCTATGCTTTCCAATTTTTCTTTAATTATTAATTCGCGGAGCGTTTAATTCTCAGATTAATTCAAACTTTAATATAAAATTCCCAATCTTTAATTATAGCCTTTTTATATTTAATTTACCATCATGAACCATGATTCAAACCTTTAGCCAATTAAACAAAAATCTTGAACCCCAAGCTACACTGTCGAGCCATCTTACGTTTTCCACGATCCATGCTCAAGCCACCTCGAGCCAACTCCTGACCAGACCCTCTAGGAACCTTCCTGGACCCACTGGACCAACCCTAGCTCATTGCAACTCCTGGTGTTCATGACCCGAGCCGCGCGACTTAGAAGAAGAACTAGGACTCTTCGGTAACCATGCTAGGACTCTAACCACCGAGCCAGCCACTGACCCAATCCCTTGTGAACACTATTAGAACCCTAGGGACCAAGCCTAGCCCAGCCCTAACAACATTGGCCGAGCCCTGTCCGCTTGCGCACGCTGCACCACCCATGAGATGGCTTGGAAAGAGTCCTAGCTTGCTAGGACCCCTTCCCAGCCGATGTACTCGAGTCCTAGCGTGGATAAGACTCCTTCCCAGACCCAGAATAATTCCTTCATGTTAAATCACCTATACATAATAATTAAGCAATATCCTTACCTTCATTTTGATAAGAAATCTCGGCCATCATCTCCCTCAAATATCCCTCAATCCCATAATATCATATCATTTCATATCTCCCAAACAACTAGGATGGAAAGATTTTTATTTGCCATTCAAAATCCCATTTAATCAGTAAACTTACCAATCATTACCTTGCCTTCCTTCCCCTCCTCTCATTCAAAAATTCATTAGACATTCAGCACAAAAAATCGTGAGTTGCATCAAGAAAGAGAAGAGAGAAAGTAAGAAAAGAAAACAACGTCTCCGCCGCGTCGTGTTCGTCGTAATTGTTTGTTTTATTCAAAACAAATTTCCAGGCATGTTTATACGTTTCTTTTCTCTTCAATCAAGTCATATATACACTTTTATACCATATTATGTTCACGAAGCACGAAAATCATCGAATTTGACAGCACCATTTTTCGAAAATAAAAAACCTGCATAGAATTTTGTCTCGGCCACTTCCTCCATGCTTCACGGGTTGGATTGTTTTTCGTGATTTCAGGGTGTTGGTCGGTTCCAGGCGCTCAAGGATGCATCTAGGCATGTCATAGAGTGTGTTAGGAAGGTGATGGTCAATTGGTTCAAGGCCATGCACTCAGGAATCAAGACTTGACAACAACTTTCCCATAGTTGCAAGTTGAGGCTCGATTTTTGTGTTTGGATTGTCTAAGGTGTGTGTTCGAACCATGGCTGTTCTAGGGACTGTAGCCACGGTTAGAACCCTCCCTTATCATGTCTAGGACATTACCAAGATGGCATTTCAAGGCTTGGTTCATGGTCTCATCGAAACTTTAAACAAACAACACAAGTGCCACTTCGGTTTTTCATTTCTGATTTTTGTGTGAGTGGTTTCGGCTTTTGAGGTTTGGGTGGATCTTGGTTGGCTTTTACCCCTTATCCATGGTTCACACAATACCTCATGATGTCTAGATCGAGCCATGGTCGATCCATGACCACTGGAACGATGCGAGACAGCAAATAATTCGACACATCACACTACACGCAAGCTTGGTGCTCTCGGTTGGAGCTTGGAGTTGTTCTAGGTGTTTGCTTGGATTAAGTTTGGCCTAGTGCCCTTTGGCCATGGTTCAAGCCACACCTTAGGATGTTGGGAAGAGACTCTGGTCAGTGGTTCAAACCCCAATGGCTTTGGTTTCGCAAACCATGCAAAGGAAAGCACGGCTGCTGTCACGGATTTGGACAGCAGCTTTGCTGCGGTTCAGAGGTATCGTGTGTGTCCTTGGTTGGCTTTTAGCCTATGGCCTTGGACTGGAAAATACCTCATTGAGTTAGGAAGGTCATGTTTTTGGCCGTTCGTGATTTGGTTAAGTTTAGAAGTCGTACAAGAATTTACGGTGCAATGTGCCAAAGTGACTCTCGAAATAGCGTTTCACGATTTTGGCCTTCCATTCACATTTTTCTTGTATTACAGCTCTAGGGTTATGTTTTCCAATATTTTTGGAGTATTTTAATAATAGATATACGATGGTTCAATGTTGGTTCGGGATGATACGAATCCATGGTTGAATACTAAGTTTGTTGGGCGTAATTATCTCGTTTTTAGTTAAATTATGAAGTGTTGGTCAAGTTAAGTATATTTGCATGTTTCTCATGTTAGAATTAGGTCGCAGCGAGCCTAGGAATGATCCAACTCATTCGGTAAAATAGGGTTATAATTATATTACGTGCATAAAATATAAAATGTTTATTTTTTAGATATATGCGATATGTCTTGTGGCCACCTTACGCTTATGGGATTACTTAACCCGGTGACATACGAACAGTTCACGATTATGCATGGGTACGGATATCTAGTCCAAGGGTTGTGATGATCTCTACCACCCAGTATAATGTGGTTTAGTCTGATTAGACGTGCATGTTATGCTATGGGCCACTTGCGTAGAAACATTATATCTACCAAAAAATTACGATGTGATATGTTATGAGAGAGCTCTATCGAGCAAAGCTTTTACGTAGGATTTTCAGATATACACGTATTTATAATTATCTGTGACACGATTTTCACCTTACGCTTTACGATACGATATTTTATGTTACACGAAATTTTATGATATATTTACTTGTTATTCACGATATGTGCATGCTAAGTCTTTTGACTCACTAGACTTGATTGTTGTAGGTACTGATGAGGTCGAGACTAAGGGCGAGGACCAGTGAGCTAGCTTGGGTCAGCAGTAGTAAGAAACCGAGGACCTCACTTTTCATCATTTACTATTTATGCTCAAACTCAATTTTTACTTTGATGAATTATTTTTAAGTTGTGGCTTTGAAAACAATATTTACTTCTGCTGTTACTTTGAACATTAAATATTTTTATCAGTTTATTTTATGAATGATGCATGTTATTTGTTTAAAGAGAATTTTTTAAATAATTTAGCAAATTTACGTATACGAAACATGGGCCTCTACAGCTGGTATCAGAGCCTATGTTCTTATAAAGGGTTGTACTACTACTGACCTCGAGAAGCTCATGAAGTCACGTCTTCGGTCAGTAAGTTTTATGTTTACGCATTTCATTTAAAGCATGAAATATTTTAACAGCATGTTTTCATGAAATGTTTTATGTCAAGATTATGATTATGCAGTATTTATTTAAATTTAAAGAAATAATGGAATTATGCATGTTGGTTACGTATGGGTTGTATGTATGGAACAACATGCCTCCTAGATGCATTCCTAAGCGCGTGAGAGATGATGAGCCTCGTCATGAGGACGGTGAGGATCTTAGACAAGAGAGGGACATAACACCACCCCCTCCACCGGACATTAACGCCCATATGTTAGTCGGAATGACTCAGTTCTTCGCACAGTTTGCGAGGAACAATGCTGGGGTAGCCAGGCAGACTGGGCCTGAGGCTACCTATGAGCGGTTCATGAAGATGAGACCGAAAGAGTTCTCAGGGACGACAGATCCTATGATTGCCGAGGGCTGGATCAACTCCCTTGAGGTTATCTTCGAATTCATGGGGCTTGGAGACGAGGATAGGGTTCGTTGTGCGACCTATCTGTTTGGAGGAGACGCACACTTGTGGTGGGAAGGAGCATCTGTAGCCTTGAATTTGGCCACTCTTAGCTGGACGCGCTTTATATAGGTATTCTACTCTAAATATTTTACTGACGAGGTGCGTTCCAGATTGACCAAGGAGTTCATGACTCTGAGGCAGGGAGACTTGACTGTTACGGAGTTTATCCTTAAGTTTGAGAGGGGTTGTCATTTTGTACCGCTGATTGCAAATGATGCTGGAGCCAAGTTGAGGCATTTTCTGGATGGTCTACGGCCGATCTTGTGCCGTGATGTTAGGGTGGCTGGCCCTACTACCAATGACGTCGTTATCTCTAGAGATCTAGCTGCAGAGCAGTACAGAATGACATCGAGAGGGATTGACAGGGCAAGTGACCAGACCAAGCGCCGCACCTCCCTCCTTATCAGCAGCATCAGAGTAAAAGGCCTTTCCACGGCCCACCCAGGAACATAGGACAGCAGCAGCAGGGACGCGTAGTCCCGAGAGCCCCGGAGTATCCAGTCTGTGCCAAGTGCTCACGCCGCCATATTGGAGTTTGTAGATATGGTTCGGGAAAGTGCTACAAGTGTGGTAGTCCTGACCACTTACTGAAGGAGTGCCCTCAGGGGAGTTTGCCTACACAAGACAGAGTTTTTTCCCTCCATGCAGCAGAGACGAACCCGGGAATGATTCTCTTGACAGGTATCTTAAAGCTTTAAGTTTATATTGGAAAGTTAATGTTTCGAGGGTTTGGGTTGAGATTCTGAACTTAGAATTGGTAATAGGATTGCATGTTCTAATCATTGTGGCTTTCAGAGCTTAGATTAGAAAAACTTTGACATTCGCATGTCTATAAGTTTAGTTCTCGTAATTATTGGGTTCAGCTTGATGTTTCAACCTTTTAGGAAGGATTTTTATAGCTGGTTCAGCTAAAAATGCCTTGATAGATTCAGGGGCTACTCATTCGTTCATTTCGGAGACCTTTGCGAATTTTCTTCAGATCAAGACCATTGGGCTAGACATAGCATATTCAGTCGTATTGCCTTCTGGAGAGGAGCTGGCAGCTATTAATGTGTTCCGAGTACATAGACCTCGAGCTTCATGGCAATCTTGTTTATGCGGATCTTATCGTACTTTCGATGCTAGAGTTTGATATCATTCTGGGTATCTACTGTCTATTTAGGAACATAGTTTTGATTGACTTTCAGAGGAGATCTGTTCTAGTCCGACCGCTTGGGAGAGAGCGATTCTTATTGAAACTGACAGGTACTTTCCTTTAACGCGTATAATACCTTGTGTCCAGGCTAGGAATCTTATGCGTAGAGGTTGTCGAGCGTTTTTAGCGACTTTTTTATCTGTTCCCGAGACACCCAGTCAGTCAGCCTCCGATGTCCCAATTGTTAGGGACTTTCTAGACGTGTTTCCTGATGACGTCTCTGGTATGCCTCCTGTGGGGGAAGTGGAGTTTTCTATTGAGCTTATGCCGCGTACCGCACCGATCTCAAAAGCCCCATACCGATTAGCACCGACAGAGATGGCAGAACTCAAGAAGTAGATTCAGTAACTTCTTGACAAGGAGTTCATTCGCCCGAGTTTTTCACCATGGGGCACGCCAGTCTTATTTGTGAAGAAGAAGGATGGTTCGATGAGGCTCTGCATTGATTACCGGGAATTCAACAGGGTTAGAGTGAAGAACAAATACCACTCCCGAAGATTGAAGATTTATTTGACCAGTTGCAGGGAGCCTCAGTATTCTCAAAGATTGACCTGCGTTCTGGTTATCACCAGTTGAGGGTGAAAGATGCCGATGTTCTCACGACTGCGTTTAGGACTCGTTATGGCCACTTCGAGTTCTTTGTGATGCCATTCGGTTTGACGAATGCGCCAACGATCTTCATGGATCTCATGAATCGCGTATTTCAGCCGTATCTTGATCAGTTCGTGATAGTATTCATAGACGACATTCTCGTATACTCAAAGAATCAAGAGGATCACAGCAGACATCTGACCACAGTTTTGCAGACCTTTGCAGAAGCACCAGCTATTCGCGAAGTTCAGTAAGTGCGAGTTCTGGTTAGAGAAGGTGGCATTCTTAGGCCACATCATTTCTAGCAGCGGTATCGAGGTAGACCCAGTGAAAGTTGCAGTAGTCAGAGATTGGGTTGTACCGCAGAATACATCAGAGATCCGTAGTTTCCTTGGGCTAGCAGGATATTATCGGAAGTTTATTCAGGTATTCTCCTCTATCGCAGTTCCACTCACGTCATTGACGAAGAAGAATGCGAAATTTGTGAAGAGCGATGAGTGTCAAAAGAGTTTGATACTTTGAAGCAAGCTCTTATCTCAGCACCAGTATTGGCCATGCCGTCAGGGCCCAGAGACTTTGTTTTGTATACCGATTCTTCAAAGCTCGGTTTAGGCGCAGTGTTGATGCAGCATGGGAAGGTGATAGCTTATGCTTCTCGTCAGTTGAAAATCCATGAGAAGAACTACCCTACCCACGATCTAGAGTTGGCAGCCGTAGTTTTTGCCTTGAAGATTTGGAGGCATTATTTGTACGGAGAGAAGTGCCAGATCTTTACCAACCATAAGAGCCTCAAGTACTTCTCTACGCAGAAAGAGCTGAATATGCGTCAGAGGCGTTGGTTGGAGCTAGTGAATGGCTATGACTGTGACATTAGCAACCACCCTGGCAAAGCTAATGTAGTGGCAGATGCATTGAGCAGAAAAGTCGCTGTGATGGCTCATTTGGTGATTCCGAGACCCCTTCAGTTTGAGATGCAGAGGTTTGATCTAGAGACATATCCTCGAGGTAGAGTTTCCCGTCTATCTACTTTGACGATTCAGTCTTCTCTTCTAGACCGTATTCGCAGTTGGCAGCCAGCAGATGAGCAGTTGGCAAAGTGGAAGCAGAGAGATGAGGCCAAGGGCAGTATTTTGTATACAATTAGCGACGGTATTGTGAGATATCGAGACAGAATGTGGGTTCATAGCGGCAGTTCTATTCGAGCATATATTTTATCTGAGGCCCACAAGTCGCCGTACTCTATTCATTCTGGGAGTACAAATATGTACAAAGGTCTGCAGTTGTTGTATTGGTGGCCCGGGATGAAGAAGGATATCGGACGTTTCGTATCCGAGTGTTTGACGTGTCAGCTAGTTGAACCGGAGCATCAGAGACCAGCGGGCTTGCTCAAGCCTCTTCCTATTCCCTAGTGAAAGTGGGAGAATATTACCATGGACTTCGTGGTAGGTTTGCTGAAGTCAGCTAGAGGATTAAATGCTATCTGGGTGATTGTTGATCGTCTTACCAAGTCAGCACACTTCTTACCTATTAAGACGACTTTCACCATGATTCACTATGCAGAGCTGTATATCCGAGAGATAGTCAGACTTCATGGTATTCCCGTCTCTATAGTATATGACCGAGATCCTAGATTCACTTCCTACTTTTGGAAAAATCTGCATTCAGCTGTGGGTACGAATTTGATGTTTAGCACAGCCTTCCATCCTCAGACGGATGGTCAGTCAGAGAGAGTTATCCAGAGTTTGGAGGATCTTCTCCGTGCATGTGTCATCGATTTCTCAAGAATTGGGAGTGAAAGTTGCTATTGGTAGAGTTGTAATAGCCAAGCCTAGTGAACGGTACGGTTTAAGATTTCGTATGTTTATTGACTCCTTGGTTAAGATTAAGTATAGTTTGATGTTACGAGTTGTGATTTATGGTTTATAGTATTATTGGTTATACTTGTTGTGTGGTTTTATTGTAGTGTTGTTGCGATTTAATTCGTGGTAATTAGCATGTTGAGCCAATTGGTATGAAGCCAATTTAGGTGGTTAGATAAGATATAGAAGTGCAACTTTCTTGTTGAGGGTGTTGTCAGATTGTGAAGAGAAGTGACGTTGCGATTCGATTTTAGTTGAAAAAGTTGGTTGTTGGCTACAGAGGTGACTGCACCCGCGGTCAGTTGGCCACCGCACCCGCGGTGTTTGGGCAGAGACCAGACCGCACCCGCGGTCAGATAGGTACCGCACCCGCGGTCGATGCTTCCAAATTTGTGAATGTTTTCCAATAAGCTCAGCGCACCCGCGGTCCAAGGCTCGTCGCACGCGCGGTGTATGAACAGTGTAAGCGTGTTTTGAGATTTTAAGTGTTATAAGACAAGTGTTGGCTCTTATTTCCTCATTTCTTCTCCTCAATTCTCGTTTCTTCAGCTCCAAGGTGACCTAGGGTTCTCAATTTCTTCATTTTGTGCCTTTGATTCAAGCTTTTTGTTGGAATGTTGTAGTAAGAACAAGGTCATTGTTGGTTCAAGGAGCTAAGGTAAGCTTGTGGTATAGTTTATTCTTGGTTTTTGTTGTTGGGAGAAATCATGGGTTTGTGATTGTGTTGGTTTTATGGTTTTTATAGTATGGATTTGTGATTATTGGGTTGTTGATGGTGCAATATATGGTTTATTGTTTTAGGTTTTCTTCCAAGGGATTAGATTCAAGGTTTACAAGTGTAGTAAGTGGAATTCATTTTCTTGTGCTCACATGATAATATATGTATTGTGTTTCAATGGTTTTAACATGTTATTCCCTTCCATTTGATTCATGCTATGTATTAATATACTTTGTTGTGCATTAGAGGCATTTTATGTCTCAATTATGTCAAAGGGAATACAAAAGAAAAGAGTATGCAAAGTGTTTGGTTTAATGCCTAAAAGAGAGTTCAAATGATTTATTGGATTTATAGATACATAGTCAGAGATTTCATGCAATTAGTTGATCAACGACCATAGGCTTATATCCCAACAGAGTATCGATTCATATCGATGGGATATAGGTACAAAGACAGAGATACTATCTAGATATCAACCCATCAGAGAAAAGAGAAATACCATATTTATTGCTATTCATGCTATGATATTTATGTTTCAGAGTTGATGGTATTTAATGTTTTCAAAGTTATGTTTTTCAGAGTATGCTATGTATCCACTGCTATGTAAGAGTTCCAATTTCTGAGATTTATACTCATTTCAGTTATTTCATGTGAGGCAGATAAGAGCGACGAGCTGAAACGTTGATTGGGGCCAGAGTCATATGCAAAAGAGAAGGAAGGAAGAAGAATATTTCGATAGCATTTTGGACATGATCAAAAAAATGATATTTTGTATTTTGTTGCATCATTTTATTGATCATGTATATACTTTTGATTATTTATTGAAATGTATTTTAAATCCTTCTTCCCTTCAAGTAAAATTTTAAATTCCGCTGCTATTTTATTAAAACCGGTCAAGAGCGTTACAAGAGTTCACCTTATAGTTTTCAGTCGTCTATAGGTATGGCTCCGTATGAAGCACTGTACAGTCGTAAGTGCAGATCGCCTATTCATTAGGATGAAGTAGGGAAAAGATCATAATTGGGTTCAGAGATTATTCAGCAGACTACCGATGTAGTAGTCAAGATCCGTGATAGGTTGAGGATTGCTTAGAGTCGACAGAAGAGTTATGTAGATCAGAGGAGGAGGGATCTAGAGTTTCCCGTTGAAGACCACGTTTTTGTGAAGATAGCACCTATGAAAGGTGTCATGCGATTCGGGAAGAAATGAAATCCGAGATTCATCGGACCATTTGAGTGAAAGGGGATCGCATTCATAGTGTGTTTAGAAAATATACCTATTAATCTTAAAAGATTGATGTTGGCTCCAACTAAGGTGTAAACACCTTAGCTCTTGATGGATGACAATCTACAAGCCTCCTTTCTTCAAAATTAGGCCCACCACCAACTAGCTAGAACCCCTCTTATTTTGCACTAGAAAAATAAGAGGTTTTTTCAAAGAGAAGAGTAAGAATTCATCAACAATTGAAGAAAGAAAAATGAGGAGAATTCTTTTGAAGAAATTTCGGCCATTGTGTATCGTGAGGAGAGAAGGGGAGAACTTTCTTGGTCCTTGAAAAAGTGATAAAGGTGCATGAGCATGCCATGCAAATTTTTAATGAAAAAGGTGCCTCAAACCCTTCACCTCCCTAGAATGCTTTTTAAGTGGGCTTGTAACATTTACAAAGCCCATGGACTTTATTTAAATGTCTCAAACACTTTTGAGTCCATTTACAACTTTACTTGATATTACTCAAGTCCACTAGTTTAATAATTATATCTAATTGGGCTCTACAAGGCCCAATGTTATTTAATTAATCCAACACTTGAAGTAATTTAATTATTTGGACTTTACTAGGTCCACTAGTGTTAAATTAATTCAACACTCGAAATAATTTAATTTAGTCCATAATAATGTTGATGAAAATCACAATTTTCAAATACATTAGTCGTTTGACCAACTTTTAATTTAGGAACACTTCATCAAATTAAAAGTTACATCTCCTTATAGAAGTCATACTTCTATTTTATTTACGCTTATAAACTCCTTTATAAGCCGTTCAACACATTGAACTATTTTAACTTCTCAATGGGATCTATAAAGCTAGTACTTGTGTGGCCCTCAATGGTTCGCTGATACAACTAGCCGTGGGTTCATATCTCCTTGTGATTCGGACTAAACATGTCCTATATGAACATACCCCAATTGCTCCATGCTTAATTATCAACTCATTGATAACAAGAACGTCAGACTCAAGTCTGATAGTACCCAACCAATCATGTTAAACGCCTACCAGCATCGCTTACATGATTCCCTAGGTATCAAATGATAGTGCCTGCAAGAACCATTCAGTTATGGTTAGCATACAGTACGGTCCCTTCAACTCATATATCCCGACCGATTCGACAACCATTGGTATATCGAGAGTTGTCAATGAATCGATACTATGTGTCATGTCGTAGTTGCATCGATGGTATAATCTAAGAAACCCCTTTCTTAATTACCATCATACTCTGATAAGAGATTTCAAACTACATACACATGAGATCACATAAGATATCCATAGCCGAAGGTAAGCGGTGAATCCCCGACTACAATGCATCGACTCCTATATGTTTCGACAAAACTCCCCACCTTGCCACCTGATGTTCTCATGAGAGTCGGTAACAAGTCAAACTGCAATGCTAGAATATAGAGTCTCAATGTTGTCCCGGGTCATAAAGACTAAAGTTGTGCAACCATAAACTAGGACGTTTCCACTCAATAAGTGAGAACCACTTGGAAATTCTTTTATGGAGGGTTGTTCATTACACTCTACAAGGAGCACCTATCTGCATGTTTGGACATCACAATGTCCCCTACCAATGAAACATGGTACTCACATCGCAGATACTAGTCTCGAACTCGAGGGACCTATATCCTTCTTAGTGGCGGCTGAATCGACTAGGAACTGTTTAGAATATACAGTATTGCAAATATGAGTTTCATGATACTCATCATATGAGCATCTCATATTCTTTCTACTATTTGTATATTGAAGGACTTTATCTATGCAACTAGCATGGGTATGCAAATAAAGAAGTGGCAAAACAATAATTTCAAATATTATTAAAATAAAGACTGTTTATACATGGAGTTTCATTGTGAACACTCGGCCAACACTTTGCTCGACGTGCACCTAGTCTAACATTGAGATCCTCGACAGGGTTGGGACGTTAGCTTATCGTGTTGCTCTTCCGCCGAATCTGGCCGGAGTACACAATGTGTTCCACAACTCTATGCTGAGGAATTATATGGCGAATCCTTCGCATGTCTTAAACTTCGAACTGTTTCGGCTCACTCCGAACCTGTCTTATGAAGAAAGACAAGTGCAAATCTTAGACAGACAGGAAAAGAAGCTTCGGAACAAATTGGTTAGGCGGGTGAAGGTCAAATGGCTTAATCATTCGGAGGAGGAAGCTACATGGGAATTGCAGCCAGAAACGAGGAGTCGGTATTCCGAGTTATTCGGTAAGTTTGAATTTCGAGGACGAAATTTCTTTTAGGTGGGGAGAGTTGTAGAACTCGATAAATCAGACTACGTATAAGCCATGCATAATTACTATTATTTAAATTAAAATGATTTTTTTATGAATGAGGGTTTAAATTCATTTTTTTTAAAATTTGTTGAGTCATGATTATTTGTTTTAAAACGCAGAAGTTTAGTTTTATATTTGCAGTTAAATACGCGAGGCCGGACTAGAGTTGGAGTATTAAGATAAAATTTAATAATAAGAAAATATTCATAAATTTAATTTAAGCCAAAGAATAAATTATTTTTAATGTAAAAGAATGTTTAAGGATTTATTTAATTAATTGGAGTTAAGTAGTAAATAAGTTCTTTTATGTCCAATAATTAATTAAAATGTGTAACCAATTAGGATAAATTAATCTAGGCCTATTTTATTTAAAAATTGTAACTTAACATGTTAGTAATTTATTTTAAGACTTAGCCACTCATGCAAGAAAAATTACTATCCTAAATTAAGTTATTAATTCACTAAAATACATAATAAGTGTTTAAAACTTTAAGGAGTTAAAATTTAATAATTAAACAATATTTTACCCCATTTTGATACCAATTTTTGGCCACTTCCTTGAGCAAGTTAATTATGTTTGGCAACTCTCCATTTTTTATTCTTTTCCTTAACCCTTCATAGTAGAATAATTCATTAATGTTAAATCACCTATAATTAATAATTAAGAAATATCCTTACATTCATTTTGTTAAGAAATCTCGGCCATCACCTCCCTCAAATCTCCCTCAATCCCATAATATCATATCATTTCATATCTCCCAAACAACTAGGATGGAAAGATTTTTATTTGCCATTCAGAATTCCCATTTAATAAGTAAACTTACCCTTCCTTACCTAGCCTTCCTTCCCCTCCTCTCATTCCAAAATTCAGTAGACATTCAACACAAAAAATCGTGAGCTGCATCAAGAAAGAGAAGAGAGAAAGTAAGGGAAAAAAAACTCCGTCTCCGCTGTGCCGTGTTCGTCTTAATTTTTTGTTTTATTCAAACCAAATTTCCAAGCATGTTTATACGTTTTTATTCTCTTCAATCAAGTCATATATACACTTTTAAACCATATTATGTTCACGAAGCACAAAATCATCGAATTTGACAGCACCATTTTTCGAAAATAAAAAACCTGCACAGAATTTTGTCTCGGCCACTTCCTCCATGCTTCACGGGTTGGATTGTTTTTCGTGATTTCAGGATGTTGGTCGGTTACAGGCGCTCAAGGATGCATCTAGGCATGTTATAGAGTGTGTTAGGAAGGTGATGGTCAATTGGTTCAAGGCCATGCACTCAGGAATCAAGACTTGACAGCAACTTTCCCATAGTTGCAAGTTGAGGCTCGATTTTTGTGTTTGGATTGTCTAAGGTGTGTGTTCGAACCATGGTTGTTCTAGGGACTGTAGCCACGGTTAGAACCCTCCCTTATCATGTCTAGGACATTACCAAGATGGCATTTCAAGGCTTGGTTCATGGTCTCATCGAAACTTTAAACAAACAACACAAGTGCCACTTCGGTTTTCCATTTCTGATTTTTGTGTGAGTGGTTTCGGCTTTTGAGGTTTGGGTGGATCTTGGTTGGCCTTTATCCCTTAGCCATAGTTCACACAATACCTCATGATGTCTAGATCAAGCCATGGTCAATCCCATGACCACTGGAACGATGCGAGATAGCAAATAATTCGACACATCACACTACACGCAAGGTTGGTGCTCTCGGTTGGAGCTTGGAGTTGTTCTAGGTGTTTGCTTGGATTGTGGTTGGCCTAGTACCCTTGGCCATGGTTCAAGACACACCTTAGGACGTTGGGAACATACTCTGGTTGGTGGTTCAAGCCACACCTTAGGATGTTTGGAAGAGCCTCTGGTTGGTGGTTCAAGCCCCAATGGCCATTAACCTTGTAAACGAAGCGAAGCAAGCTCAGCTGCTGTCACTGAAATTTGACAGCAGCATGGTTGCGGTTCAGGAGGCTTGTGCAAGTTCTTGGTTGGCTTTTAGCCTATAGCCTTGGACAGGACAGTACCTCAATGAGTTAGGAAGATCATTTTTTTGGCCGTTCGTGATTTGGTTAAGTTTAGAAGTCGTACGAGAATTTACGGTGCAATGTGCCAAAGTGACTCTCGAAAGAGAGTTTCACGATTTTGGCCTCCATTAAAATTTTTCGTGTATTACAGCTCTAGGATTATGTTTTCCAGTATTTTAGGAGTATTTTAATCATGGCTAAACGATGGTTCAATGTTGGTTCGGGTTGGTACAAAGCCATGGTTGAATACTAAGAGTTTGTTGGGCTTAATTGTCTTGTTTTTAGTTCGATTATGAAGTGTTGGTCAAGTTAAGTTTACTTGCATGTTTATCATGTTAGAATTAGGTCGCAGCAAGCCTGGGAATGATCCAACTCATTCGGTAAAACAGGGTTATAATTATATTACGTGCATAAAATATAAAATGTTTATTTTTGAGATATATGCGATATGTCTTGTGGCCACCTTACGCTTATGGGATTGCTTCACCCGGTGACTTACGACCAGTTCACGATTATATATGGGTACATATATCTAGTCCAAGGGCTGTGATGATCTCTATCGCCCAGTATATTGTGGTTTAGTCTGATCAGACGTGCATGTTATGTTATGGGCCACTTGCGTTGAAACATTATCTCTACCAAAAAATTACGATATGATATGTTATGACAGAGCTCTATTGAGTAAAGCTTTTACGTATGATTTTCAGATAAGCACGTATTTATAATTATCCATGACACGATTTTCACCTTACGCTTTAAGATACGATATTTTATGTTACACGAAATTTTATGATATATTTACTTGTTATTCACGATATATGCATGCTGAGTCTTTAGACTCACTAGACTTGATTGTTGTAGATACTGATGAGGTCGAGACTGAGGGTGGGGACCAGTGAGCTAGCTTGGGTTAGCAGTAGTAGGAACCCGTGGACCTCACTTTTCATCATTTACTATTTATGCTCAAACTTAATTTTTACTTTCATGAATTATTTTTAAGTTGTGGTTTTGAAAACAATATTTACTTCCGCTGTTACTTGGAACATTAAATCTTTTTATCAGTTTATTTTATGAATGATGCATGTTATTTATTTAAAGAGAAAAATTTTAAATAATTCCACAAATTAACGTATACGAAACACGGGCAAGTACAGAAAGTATTTCCAGCGTAGCCCCTCCGATTCTTAAGTCAATCCTAAGATCCAATTTAAGTGTTAGAGAATAACAATGCTTGTGTAAGCGACAGGTGAATGTGTAAAACCATATAGCATACCTAATATTTATAGGGTGAGATCAGCTAGATAGTTTGTATGGAAAGAATTCCAGTAAGGCAAGTTTTTTAAAATACTATATTTGTGCTGATCTTATTATCTTATCTTTGGCAATTTATAGATTTGGAATGTGTCCCAACTTCTTTAGGATTATTTCCCTATCATTGAAGATTAGTCAATAGTTTTATATGGAATGAACTTCATTCACCAACATCCTAGTTTTTTTTTCGGTTTGGTACACTTGGAGATCGGCTGCTCAGTAACAATGTGCCCCGACGTGCGGACCTTGCTTTGAATGACTTTCCTGTGTAGAGAGAAATAAATCGGACCTTGACTTGGTTATTGGGCTTCTAATTTGGTCTTATTTGTATTCAATATAGTCCCATCATTATTTTTAATGGTCTTTGGGGCCATTCGAGATGGGCCAACTATGATTTGGGCATGGTCGAATTCAAGGGGATAACAATAATAGCTCTCCATTTTGGTCTAAAATACATATACAGTTTAGACCAAGTGCTTGCGTCCAACCCGAATACAAAGAGTAGCTCATTGGGTTCGTTTTTATTTTAAGTACCAATTTATTTGAAGTACCAATTATCTGAATTGAGTTGTTGAAATGGACGTCTTAAATCGAGAATCGAGTGCTTTATGCTTTTCACTAAGACTCGGGATTAGTGTTTGTTCAGAAGTATGTAGAACGTAGAAATGAATGAGAACGAAAGGTCAGGATCTCGATCCTCAAGAATCAAAACACCAATCTGCGTGATTTTTACATTTAACTGTTTGATATACACGTCAAAACCATGATCTTGCACATATTCATATTCCCGTGGCAAAGGTTCGGGTCCCCGCCTAAATATGCATCATCTGATTTTCTTTGATCGTGTTGGTGGGAATGCCCGGGGTTGGTGATCGGGCCCATAGTCCACCCCCAAGGGGTGATCAGGCCCATATTCCACCCTCAAGCTACCATACTTTCTACAAAGACTAAGTAGATATGGGCCTTAGGTTTCCCCTCCTCAAATTAACCCAGGGGATGTGTAAATATTATATTGTATCTCCTAGAGAACTTTCCCCCAACTCATACTCCACCTTTTTGTGATTAGGGGTTATTTTTAAATATTTAAAAATCGGGATTTTCCACCCACCTCTCTACCTCTAGTCGAGAGGCATATATATGTCCATGAGGCATTCTTGCACCAAATTCCATTAGGCCCGATGACCTAGAGTATGATGCAACACTTGAATTCTGATGTCGATCACAAGGTAGTGCGACATGCATCTGATCTAGAGATTGATGAGCAGATAGCTCTCGTATTCTTTCGAGTAAGTCATTTCTCGTTTCTATTGTAATTTTCTGATCATAATTTTGTTTCAAATTTTTTTTACCGTGCAAGTCCTATTCCACATTGGGGAGCGCACGTCACCATAGTTTGCGACTGTTCCTAGTCCCACCAAAGGGACATGGACGATCTGTGGGCTCGGCACACAGAGTTGATGCGGTAACTCAGCCTTCGAGATGAAGGCAGCCAAGGAGAAGGCATCTCTTTATGACGAGAGGAAGATCGGGAGAAAGTTTTCTTGGCTAAGCGGGAGAAGGCACAGATGGTCTCGAATAATCTTAGCTTGGAGAGCTATTTGCAGAACCAATGATAGGAGGCCGAGGCACTCTAGATAAGAAAGAAAGTAGAATTCATCAACTCGGTAGAATTCGAGGCCCTCTGTACAAATAAGGCATTGGAGCGATTTTAGTTGGGCTTCCAGGGCTGTGTGACCCAGCTCTGAGCCAACGGCTATCTTTCCATAGAACCTAAGGGATGAAGTCAACAGCTCCGAGCCAACGGCTACTCGGATGTCGAGCATCTCTATCCTTTCATGGACTCAGATAAGGCCTTAAACGATCTTCCCGAAGAAAGGAAAGTAGACGAGAAGGAGGAAGCTGAAGAGGAGATCGGCGAGGAGCCGTAATTTGTTTTTGTAGTTGTAATAATTGGGCTTGCACATTTAATGAAATGTTTCTTTTATCGTTGAGCTGTTATATATATATATGATATTTAGGTGATTGATTTGATTGTAAAGTTCCTTTTATAGACTAACCTCTCTACATTATAAATAGAGTTGTTTGGTTGTAATAAGAGACTAGTTTTTCTCTCATTCTCTCTACTAAATTTATAACACGTTATCAGCACGAGTGCTCTTCAAAGATTAATGAGGGAATATCAAGACGTTTGTCTAGCCGATAGTGGTACAACACACACCATCCTTAAAAGCAAAAGGTATTTTTTAGAATTAACATTAGCTGAAAATAATGTTATAACAATATCGGGTGCATCAAAAATTATTGAAGGCCATGGAAAGGCAAAATTCATTTTACCAAATGAGACAAGCCTATATATTGAAAATGCTCTATATGCTAGCAAATCCAATAGAAATTTGCTTAGCTTTAAAGATATCCGCCGAAATGGATATCATATCGAAACATTGAATGCAAACAATGTTGAATACCTTTGTATTACATCTATTATATGCGGCCAGAAGCAAATAAAAGAAAGATTACGTGCACTCTCCTCTGGAATGTATTGCACAATAATTAAAGCAATTGAGGCAAATACAGTCACAAACATGAAGTTTGTTGACAAGAAAATTTTCATATTATGGCACGACCGACTTGGTCACCCTGGGAGTTCAATGATGCAAAGAATAATAAATAATACTCGTGGACATCCCCTAAAGAACCAAAAGATTATTTTAAATAATGAGTTTTCATGTGTGGCCTGTTCACAAGGCAAACTCATTATAAGACCTTCCCCAACGAAGGTTGATATTGAAATTCCAACATTCTTGGAAAGAATTCATGGGGATATTTGTGGGCCTATACACCCATCATGTGGACCATTTCGATACTTCATGGTATTAATTGATGCCTCAACTAGGTGGTCACATGTTAGTTTGCTTGCAACTCGAAATATAGCTTTTTCAAAGCTACTTGGTCAAATTATTAAATTACGAGCTCAATTCCCTGATCACCCAATCAAGACAATTCGTCTTGATAATGCTGCTGAATTCAAATCACAAGCATTTGATGATTTTTGTATATCAATTGGGATCTCAGTTGAGCATTCAGTTGCTCATGTTCATACACAGAACGGTCTTGCAGAATCATTTATTAAAAGATTGCAATTAATTGCAAGACCGCTACTCATGAAAACAAAACTACCATCTTCAGCTTGGGGTCATGCTATCATACACGCTGCATCACTGATTCGTGTAAGACCAACTAACTACCACCAATACTCACCTTTGCAGCTTGTGTATGGTCGAGAACCTGAAGTTTCTCACATTAGAGTATTTGGTTGTGCGGTACAAGTACCCATCCCACCTACACAACGGACCAAAATGGGTCCACAACGTAGACTTGGAATTTATATGGGATATGACTCACCTTCTATCATTAGATATTTGGAGCCATTAACAGGCGACTTGTTTACCGCAAGATTTGCAGACTGTCATTTTGATGAAAGTGATTTTCCAACACTGGGAAGAGCAAAATTGTATCCAGAAGAACAACGAAAAATTTGTTGGAATGAGAAAACATTAGCACATTATGATCCCCGAAACAATCAATGTGATCAAGAAGTTGGAAGGATCATTCACTTGCAAAGAATTGCTAATGAATTGCCCGATGCTTTTGTTAATACAAAAAATGTAACAAAGCCACACATACAAGTGGAGAATACTCCAGTGAAGATCGATGTCCCTACAGGACCATCTAATACTTCACCCGCAAATGAATCTAAAATACGCCAGAAACGTGGTCGACCGATTGGTTCGAAGGATATAGTACCTAGGAAAAGAAAGGTGCAAGAAAAGCAAGAATTGAAAGCTCCAGAAGAAGCAACCTTACATGATACAACAAGAAAAATAAATGAAACAGATGTGGATAACGTGATTCAGGGAGAACCAGAATCACATGAAAATACCGAGACTTCAACAAATTATTTGATATCTCGTAAAATATGGGATCGGAGAAAAACAAACATTGACAATGTTTTCACTCTTAATGTGGTCCTTGATATCACGCAAGGTGTTAATGACCCCGAACCACAATCTGTTAAAGATTGTCAACAAAGAAATGACTGGCCAAAATGGAAGGAAGCTATACAAGCTGAATTAGATTCTTTAGAAAAACGTAAAGTGTTTGGACCCGTAGTTCAAACACCTAAAAATGTAGTCCCTGTAGGATACAAATGGGTGTTTGTACGAAAAAGGAATGAAAATGATGAAATTGTAAGATACAAAGCCAGACTCGTTGCTCAAGGTTTTTCTCAAAGACCTGGAATCGACTATGAGGAAACATACTCACCTGTGATGGATGCCACCACTTTTAGATTTTTGATTAGCTTGGCTGTATCAGAAAATTTGGACATGCGACTAATGGATGTGGTCACTGCATATCTATATGGATCACTTGATAACGACATATACATGAAAATCCCTGAAGGATTTAAACCACCAGAAGCAAGTGATACAACCCCCAAGACCATGTTCTCAATAAAATTACAAAAATCATTATATGGATTAAAACAATCTGGACGCATGTGGTACAATCGTCTTAGCAAGTTTCTACTACAAGAAGGTTATACAAATGATGTTATTTGCCCATGTATTTTTACAAAAAGAACGGATGAGGGTTTTGCAATCGTGGCAGTATATGTCGATGATTTAAATCTTATAGGAACTCCCGAAGAGCTCACCAAAACTGCCAATTATTTAAAAAGTGAATTTGAGATGAAAGACTTGGGAAAGACAAAGTTCTGTCTTGGATTGCAAATTGAACATTTATCCGAAGGAATGTTTGTTCATCAATCTTCATACACAGAAAAGATATTAAAACGCTTTTACATGGACAAAGCACACCCATTACCATCACCAATGGTCGTCCGATCACTCGACACTAATAAAGATCCTTTCCGTCCACTTGAACATGGAGAAAAAATCATTGGTCCTGAAGTACCATATCTTAGTGCAATTGGTGCATTGTCATATCTTGCAAATTGCACTCGACCAGATATAGCATTCTCTGTTAATCTCCTAGCAAGATATAGTTCCTCTCCAACCCGAAGACATTGGAATGGTGTGAAACACATATTTCGTTACCTTCGTGGTACAACTAACATGGGATTGTTTTATTCGAAAAAATCAGATTTATCTTTAATAGGATATGCAGATGCAGGCTATCTTTCAGATCCACATAAAGCCAAATCCCAAACAGGTTATGTGTTTACACGAGGGGGCACTGCTATTTCATGGAAGTCGACAAAGCAAACTTTAACAGCGACATCATCTAATCACTCTGAGATCATTGCAATGCATGAAGCAAGCCGAGAATGTATGTGGTTGAGGTCCGTAACCCAACATATTCAAGAATCATGCGGGTTACCAACAATGAAAGATAGCCCGACGACTATATTTGAAGATAATACTGCTTGCATCGCACAACTAAAAGGAGGATATATCAAAGGTGATCGAACGAAACATATTTCGCCAAAGTTTTTCTACACACACGAACTTCAGAAGAAAGGTGATATTGATGTACAACAAATTCGTTCTAGTGACAATGTAGCTGATTTATTCACAAAAGCGTTACCAACATCAACATTCAAGAAATTGGTGTACAAGATAGGGATGCATCAATTAACAGATCTTCGATGATTGAAATCAGGGGGAGTGTTAGTTGTTGTACTCTTTTTCCTTCGTTCAGGTTTTTCCCACTGGGTTTTACTGACAAGGTTTTAACGAGGCAACACTGGATTCTCCATCAATCATCTAAGGGGGAGTGTTATATATATATATGATATTTAGGTGATTGATTTGATTGTAAAGTTCCTTTTATAGACTAACCTCTCTACATTATAAATAGAGTTGTTTGGTTGTAATAAGAGACTAGTTTTTCTCTCATTCTCTCTACTAAATTTATAACATGAGCATTATATTTCTCAAGAAAATAATATGCCAACGTTAACCAAGTAGGATAACCACCCAAGTGACAGCTTGAGTAAAACACATCATATGTGGAATTTTGTTAGTGTATATGTGTGTAAAGTCCAAAAAATAAGAAAACTTAATCCAAGTGCATGCAAATCTAAGAAAATGGAAAATGACCAATTAAATGACTTTAATGGCATGAATTAATTGTGACATGCATGATTTCATGTTAAAAATAGGATTTTATTATTAGAATGTATAAAACTGTATTTTTAAAGGTTATTCGAGTTGCGATTGAGAAACAGAGACCAAAGGCTGAAACAGAGAAATATTTTATTAAATAATTTTTTTCAATTATTTAAAATAAGGTTGATGCTATATGATATTTTTGGAAATGATGTATTTTGAGGTGATTTTATGAGACGTACCGTATTTTTGAACTGATGAATTTTGCGGAAGAAAAAAAATTATCTTAAATGAAGAACAATTTATCAAAATACACTCATAAGTAAAATGCTTGAACCAATATTTGAAATGTAAACAAACTTGCCACAAGTACTTGTTTAAACCAACATAAAGTAATTCGTAAATCAGAGTAAAAGAGTTCAACATGCATAAAAAAATATCTTGAAACTTAAGCGGTCCTCGGGTTAGACCACCGCACAGTCCGAGGCAGTTCACTGATCCCCGCCTCTTGTCTCCTCAAACTCGTCCTCACCTGCATCGATCAAGTCTAGCGAGTCTAAAGACTCAACATGTATAACTTGGAACTGAAAGGGGATCGGTTACGGTGACCGGAAGCGCAACGGAAGTTTAAAAATTTTAATTTTCATCAAGAAATTTCGGCCACCTAGTGAAAGTGTGTAGCAAATACAATAAAACACAAAATGACATTCATAGTGTGTTATGAAATGTACCTATCAATCACAAGGATTGATGTATGGCTCCAACTAAGGTGTAAACACCTTAGCTCTTCAATGGTAGAAATTATCTACAAGCTCTCCTTGTTCTTGAATCTTTCCTTCAAATTAGGCCCACCACCAACTAGCTAGAACCACTCTAATTTTGCACTAGAAAAATTAGAGCATTTTTCTTTGAGAAGTGTAGTGTTTCTTCAACAATTGAAGAACAAAAAAATTGGAGAGGATGAATAGTATTTTCGGCCACTATTCATGCTAGGAGAGAAGGAGAGACATTTTTTTGGTTGTGGGAAAAGTTAAAGTAAAAAAGTTGCATGCCAAGCTTTGGTTATACAAAAAGTTGTCTCCCAACCTTTCACATCCCTTGCATGCCTTTCTATTTGGGTTTGTAACAATTACAAAGCCTATGGGCTTTTATTTAAATGTCCCAAACACATTTGAGACCATTTAACCATTGCTTGATTTTACTCATGCCCACTAGTCTAATAATTATTTTTAATTGGGCTCTACAAGACCCAATATTGTTTAATTAATTCAACACTTGAATTAATTTAATTATTTGGACTCTACTAGGCCCACTAGTGTTTAATTAGTTCAACACTTGAATTAATTTAATTTAGTCCATAATAATGTTTATGAAAATCACAATTTTCAAATACATTATTTGTTTGGCCAACTTTTAATTTAGAAACACTTACATAAATTAAAATTTACATTTCTCTCATAGAAGTCATACTTCTATTTTTCCTTTATGCTTATAAACTCATTTATAAGCCGTTCAACACATTGAACTAATTTCTCCATTATAGAAGTCATACTTCTAATTTTTCTTTACGCTTATAAACTCCTTTATAAGCCGTTCAACACATTGAACTATTTCTCTTCTCAACGGGATCTAGAAAGCTAGTACTTGTGTGGCCCTCAATGGTTCACTGATACAACTAGCCGTGGGTTCACATATCTATGTGATTCGGACTAAACATGTCCTTATATGAGCATACCCCAATTGCTCCATTCTTACTTATCAACTCCTTGATAACAAGAACGTGAGAACTCAAGTCTGATAGTACCCAACCAATCATGTTAAACGCCTAGCAGCATCGCTTACATGATTCCCTAGGTATCAAATGATAGTGCCTACAAGAACCATTCAATTATGGTTAGCGTACAGTACGGTCCCTTCAACTCATATATCCCGACCGATTCGACAACCATTGGTTTATCGAGAATTGTCAATGAATCGATACTATGTGTCATGTCGTAGTTGCATCGATGGTGTAATCTATGAAACCCCTTTCATAATTACAACCATACTCTGATGAGAGATTTCAACCAACATACACATGATAACACATAGGATATCCATACCCGAAGGTAAGCGGTGAATCCCCGACTACAATGTGATAAACATAAAAATTGTACATTAATTAAATGTTTTATAATATAAATATATAGTTTTTGTTTTATTAAATTTTTAAATATTATATGTTTTATAATAAATTTTATAAAATATAAGTTGTTGTGTAATTATAAGTTTTTACTATTTTTACAGGTTCGATAAAACAAGAATAACCTTGGCGTTGCAAATGGGATTAAGATGATTCTTGGACCTGTAGAAAGTTGATGTTAATATCTACAATATTGATGGCAAGCATGAGATAAAAATCCTCTCACAATTGGGATCAAATTAAGCAACAATTAAAGTTACCGAAGGAGTGGCAGTTTTACCATGCTCTAGTATTTTGACCATATCTCTCAAACTACTTGGTCAAATATTCTGAAAAAAATACCACAACTAGACAACTCAATTATCCACATGTTTCATTTTATGTGAAGAAGAAAATTCGGAGAAGATGCTTGTCAAAAGTGATGTGCAATATAATATTAATTTCTTGGAACACCAATGAAGACTTATGTGTAAAAAATAATATTTTATTTGTGGTTGTCTCCCCAAATTTGGCTATAAATAGGGGTGCATTGTAATGTATTGAGATATCCCTCATTCTATGAACAAATCTTTGAGTTCATAATATTTCTCTCTATATTTTTCTTTTATTTCTTCATTTAAATATAATTAGCATGATAATTTCATATTCAAAGTTTTACACTTTGAATAATGAATAGCTAACTTCCTAAAGTTGAGATGATAAGGTGAAGCTCTTGGCATGATAATAAGGTTATTATAAGGTAAGAATCTATGTTTTATATTATTTAATCATTATTTATTGTTTATGTTATATTTATTTCTTTAAGCATTTTTATACCCTACTTATAAGTGGGAGTTTTGATTTATTGTTGCTATATGTTACACTAAATTCTTGGAACCATTTAAATGTTAGTTTGGTATTACCAACCATTTAAAATGGATGCCTTGAGTTATTATATATAAATATATTATAATATTAAATTCTTGGAACCATTTAAATGTTAGTTTGGTTTTACCAACCATTTAACTTGGATTCCTTGATTTATTATATATGAATATATTATAGTATTAATTTATTGGTACCATTTAAATGTTTGTTTGGTTTTACCAACCATTTAAAGTGGGAACCTTGATTTAGTGTTTACAAATATATATAGCACAATAAATACTTGACCACATTTATAAGTTTTGGTATATATTATGTACTTATAAGATTATAATTTATAACATAATATAAATATGATTATTTAATATATTGGAACCATTTTATTAAGTGGATTTCAATATTGTTCGTTAATGTTAACTTTATTAAAATACCAAGAGTGGATCCTTTAATCTCAACTACTTAAATTTAAATTTGAACAATTAAAATTTATCCATTAAAGATTCAATTAAAATTAAAAAGAAACAAAAACAAAAACAAAAAGACATTGTAGTGGACTTGTAATTACCTTAGCTTCCCTGTGGATACGATATTCGGACTCACCGAATTATACTACTTGTGGACAACCTGCTCTTGGGAGTGCAACAATCAAAGTCGCAACAAGTTTTTGGCGCCGTTGCCGGGGAAGTATAATTTAATTTCAAGTCTATTTAATATTGTTTAAAGTTTATTTTTCTTTTTATTGCTTTTGTGTGTTTTTTTTTTCTTTTTGTTTTGCATTTGCATGAGCATTTGGTCACGTACACTTAGTGGTCGACTCATTCGAAATAACCCTTTATTTTTACAAAACATGGCGGAAGAACCCATCCAAGAAAATGAAGATGAAATTCAATCTCAACATGATCATGATAGACGAAGAACACTTAGAGATCACATGAATCCTACACGTACTAGTGCACCTTCATGTCTAGTTTTTCCCCCTGATGCATCTCATTTCAATTTTAAGCCTGGTATTATCCAACTTTTACCCAACTTTCATGGCTTAGATTCTGAAAATCCATACATGCATTTACGAGAGTTTGAAGAAGTGTGCAACACATATAATGATCTAAATTGTAGCATGAACACCATTCGCCTTAAGCTTTTTCCTTTTTCTTTAAAAGATAAAGCTAAAACTTGGCTACAAAATCTTAGATCGGGATCCATTCGAACTTGGGATGAATTGCAACAACAATTTTTGAAAAAGTTTTTTCCATCTCATAGAACAAATTCTTTCAAAAGGCAAATCATCACTTTCACTCAAAAACAAGGAGAAACTTTTTATCAGTGTTGGGATAGATACAAAGAATTGCTTAATCTTTGTCCACATCATGGTTTTGAAATTTGGAGAGTTGTTTCTCAATTTTATGAAGGCTTAACACCTAAAGATAGGCAAATGGTTGAATTTATGTGTAATGGAACATTTGAAGATAAAGATCCGAACGAGGCAATTGAGTATCTCGATTCATTAGCTGAAAATGCTCAAAATTGGGACACTATAGGTACAATCGAACCATCAAACAAGATTCAATCTCCTACATCTGGTGGAGGTATGTACACTCTCAAAGATGAACATGATCTTCAAGCTAGATTTACCTCTTTGGCAAGAAAAGTTGAGGCACTTGAATTGAAAAAGAATGGTCAATTAAAATCTGTTCAAGAAATTGTGTGTCACATCTGTGATACAAGTGATCATTTTACAAAAGATTGTCCCACTTTGCCCTCTTTTAAAGAATGTCTCCATGAGCAAGCCAATGTTTTGAACAATTTCAAAAGGCCAAATTTTGAACCATTTTCTCAAAATTACAATCCAGGTTGGCGAAATCATCCAAATTTTAGTTGGAGGAATGATAATGCTGCACAATTTCCGCAACCACATTTTCAAAATCAACAAAATTTTCAAAATTATGCACCTTATGTTCCTCCGCCGAAAAGAAATTTGGAAGATACATTGAATTCTTTCATTGCAAAGCAAGAGTCTATCAATACTCAAACTGCTCAAACCATGACAGACTTGAAAGATACTCTTGCTAAATTTGCATCTGCACTTAATGTTCATGAAAAAGGTAAATTTCCTTCACAACCTCTGCCTAATCCCAAGGATCATCATACACAAATTGGAACTTCTGGAACTCAACCGATGGATCAGGTAAAATCTGTTATTACCCTTCGAAGTGGTAAGGTTGTGGAAAAATCCATTCTTGAACCTTGTGAAGATGATGATAAATCAACTCCAAAGGGTAAGGAAGTGGAACCCATAACTTGCGAAGAGGAGGTTCAACAGACAGTGTCACCACCATTCCCTCATGCATTGAAAAATACAAAAAAATCAAATTTGAATTCTGATATATATGATATTTTTAAACAAGTAAAAGTTAATATTCCTTTATTAGATGCAATAAAACAGGTACCATCATATGCCAAATTTTTGAAAGACTTGTGCACTGTGAAAAGAAAATTGAATGTGAAAAAGAAAGCATTTTTAGCCGAACAAGTAAGTGCAATCATTCAAAATAATAATGCTTTGAAATACAAAGACCCTGGTTGTCCTACTATTTCGTGTATTATTGGAGAACGAAAGATTAAAAAAGCCTTGCTTGACCTTGGAGCTAGTGTGAATTTACTTCCATATTCAGTTTATCAAGAACTCAATCTAGGCGAGTTAAAACCTACTTCGGTAACACTTTTACTTGCTGATAGATCTGTTAAAGTGCCAAGAGGTATGGTAGAAGACGTGTTGGTCCAAGTTGATAACTTTGTATATCCTGTCGATTTCATAGTTTTAGATACACAACCTATTGAAGCTTGTAATGCAATTCCTGTAATTTTAGGTCGTCCATTTTTAGCAACTTCTAATGCTCTTATAAATTGCAGGAATGGAATAATGAAGTTGTCATTTGGTAACATGACCTTGGAGCTCAATGTTTTTAATCTTTGTAAGCAACCACATGACAAAGGAGATGAAAGTGAAGATGAAAATCTTATTGAAACTCTTGTGGAAGAAAACATTCAAGAAGGGAGTACTCGTGATCAATTAGATATTTGTTCAATTGAAACTGTTAAAGAAAATATTGAAATTGATCTTGACGATTTTTTCAGGTATCACTCGTTACCAGGATCAAAGAAAGAATTTGATGAAAAATATGAGAACAAAGACGAACCACCAGTATTGGAGTTAAAACCCTTGCCAGAAGAATTGAAGTATGCATTTCTTGGAGAAGATGAAACATATCCGGTGGTAATTTCTTCCAAACTCTCAAGTAATCAAGAAGGTAAATTAGTTGATATGCTTAAAAAACATAAAAATGCAATTGGTTGGACACTAAAAGATCTTAAGGGCATTAATCCACTAATTTGCACACACAAAATTCACTTAGAAGAAAATGCAAAAACATCTCAACAACCACAAAGGAGATTAAATCCACACATGAAAGATGTTGTGAAAACTGAAGTTCTCAAACTACTTGATGTTGGAATTATCTACCCTATTTCTGATAGTAAGTGGGTAAGCCCAACACAAGTAGTTCCAAAAAAATCTGGCATCACAGTGATAAAAAATGAAAAAGGTGAATTGTTAACAAGTCGAGTCCCATCTAGTTGGCGGATGTGTATTGATTATAGAAAATTAAATGACGCCACTAGAAAAGATCATTTTCCATTACCATTTTTGGATCAAATTTTAGAAAGAGTAGCAGGTCATCCCTACTACTGTTTTCTTGACGGATATTCAGGCTATTATCAAATTCCCATTGCACTCGAAGATCAAGAAAAAACTACATTCACATGTCCTTTTGGAACATTTGCATTCAGAAGGATGCCATTTGGTTTATGCAATGCCCCAGCAACATTTCAAAGATGTATGCTAAGCATTTTCTGCGACATGGTTGAAAATTGTTTGGAAATTTTTATGGATGATTTAACTGTTTTTGGGAATACATTTGATAATTGTCTTGAAAATTTGGAAAAAGTTTTAAAAAGATGCGAGGAAAAAGGTCTTATTTTAAATTGGGAAAAATGTCATTACATGATTACTTCTGGAATTGTTTTGGGACATGTCGTGTCATCTCATGGAATTGAAGTCGATAAAGCAAAAGTTGATGTCATTGCCAATTTACCCCCTCCAAAAACCATTAAAGAAATTCGCTCATTTTTGGGACATGCTGGATTTTATAGGAGGTTTATAAAGGACTTTAGTTTAATCTCTAAACCCATTTGTAACCTCTTAACAAAAGACAGTGCATTTGAGTGGACTCAAGAATGTCAAAATGCTTTTGATAAAATCATTCGACATTTAACATCAGCTCCTATCATGCAACCTCCTGATTGGTCTTTACCATTTGAAATCATGTGCGATGCGAGTGATTATGCAGTCGGTGCAGTATTGGGTCAAAGAAGAAACGGTAAGCCTTATGTGATATATTATGCAAGTAGAACTTTAAACAATGCTCAAATGAATTACTCCACAACTGAAAAAGAGCTACTTGCTGTAATATTTGCATTAGATAAATTTCGTTCTTATTTGATTGGATCAACAACTATCGTGTTTACTGATCATTCTGCTATTAGATATTTGTTGACCAAACAGGATGCAAAGCCACGACTGATACGATGGATTTTGTTGCTCCAAGAATTTGACATTGTAATCAAAGATAAAAAAGGAACCGAGAATGTCGTAGCCGATCATTTATCGAGACTAGTAACAGGATCATCTTTTGAAATGACACCAATTAACGATAATTTTCCTGATGAACATCTATTTTCAGTTACTACTACACCTTGGTTTGCTAACATAGTAAATTTTCTTGTGACAGGAAAAATGCCACCGCAATGGAGTTCCCAAGATAAAAGAAAATTTTTGAATGAGGTAAAAAACTTTTATTGGGATGATCCGTATCTGTTCAAGTATTGTCCGGATCAAATTTTTCGACGTTGCATACCCGACAATGAGGTAAGTAGTGTCATTAAATTTTGTCATTCAGAAGCATGCGGGGGACATTTTTCTTCAAAGAAAACAGCTGCAAAAATCTTGCAGTGTGGATTTTATTGGCCCACTTTGTTTAAAGACACCCACGAAATCTGCAAGATCTGTGAAAATTGTCAAAAATTGGGTGCGATTTCAAAAAGAAACATGATGCCTTTGAATCCTATCATTGAAATTGAAATATTTGATTGTTGGGGAATAGATTTTATGGGACCTTTTCCACCGTCGTTTGGATACTTGTATATTTTAGTTGCAGTTGATTATGTTTCCAAATGGATAGAGGCAATTCCATGTCGAACAAATGATCATAAAATCGTCATCAAATTTTTGAAAGAAAATATTTTTAGTAGATTCGGAATTCCTCGAGCTATGATAAGTGATGGGGGAACTCACTTTGTTAATAAACCATTTGCTTCATTAATGAAAAAATATGGTATTACTCACAAAGTAACAACTCCTTATCATCCTCAAACAAATGGACAAGTTGAATTAGCTAATAGGGAGATAAAGCAAATTTTGGAAAAAACTGTTAACTCAAATAGAAAAGACTGGTCTCTGCGACTTAATGATGCACTGTGGGCATATCGAACAGCTTTTAAAACATCATTGAATATGTCTCCCTATAGGTTGGTTTATGGAAAACATTGTCATTTGCCTGTGGAATTGGAACATAAAGCTTATTGGGCGATAAAAACTTTAAATTCAAGCATGGATGATGCCAACAAATTGCGTAAATTGCAACTTAATGAACTTGATGAACTCAGAAATGATGCGTATGAGAATTCAAGGATTTATAAAGCAAAAATCAAATCATTTCATGATAAAACAATTCTTAGAAAATCTTTTGAGATTGGTAAAAAAGTTTTGCTTTATAATTCTCGACTTCACATATTCCCAGGAAAATTACGATCAAGATGGACAGGCCCATATGTTATAAAGCATGTGTATCCTTATGGAGCTGTGGATATTGAAAATCCTAAAAATGGTGATGTTTTTAAAGTGAATGGACAAAGGCTTAAACCATTTTTGGAAAATGAAATCTTTCAAGAAGAGTTTATTTCCCTTTCTGATCCTTGATTTTTTTTTGTGTTGCATTTGATTATTGTTTGTTTTTATTTCAGGTTTTCTTAATCTTTTTATTTTCCCGGTTAAATGGCGGATAACGGTACTCCGTGACTCTCATAGTCGGTTAAATCAGTTTCCCACAATTGCTGATACAAAAATTTAAAAAAAAAAATCATTTCTTTTCTTTTCAAAATGGATGAAATTCTCTCAAAAATTTGTAAATATTTTCCCTCTGTTTCTGAAAATGTTCTAAGAAAAATTTATGCAGGAAGGTGTGAAAGATTGAGATTACTAATGCAAAAAGGAATTCCAGAAGATATTCGTCTTGTAATAGAAGCTAAGGTCCGATTAGGAGGAGAAGTTCCACAATCATTGCTTATTCGGTATTTGCCTGGATTAGGAAAAAGCACTTATGCGAAAAAACGAAGGGCCAAAAGTTTAGGGGTTTGTCATAAGTGTGCAAGATGGACTTGTGACAAACGATGCAGATCTTTGGGATGTGTTTCCAATAACAGAGAAGATAAAATTGATTTCATTAAGAATGGGCTGAGTAAGGAGTCTTTAGATAACATCTTATTGACTCTTGAGACGCATTCTAGTGGACATGTGCATATTGAACTTCTCCGTTTATGGAAACAATTTCAAGATGAGCGTCATAGTCTTGGGAATCTGACTAAAAAAGACCATGTTTGCCAATTTATAAGAAAATTGGATGGGAAGCATATCCTCGACTCATAGAAGGCGTTGAAGCCGTTTCTGGACGTAAAACCAGAGGAAAATTGTGAGCCACAATCACACTACTGTTTATAAGCATGTGTGTCATTATTTTTTTACTATTTATTCTGTTTACAGCTGTGACCCATAGTTTTGTCATGATAACATATTACCCCTATAAAATCTCTCATCTTTCTTTCTACTTTCGCAGAAAAAAAAAAGGAAAGTAAAAACATGACTGGATCCTCTGCACAAACATTGAAAAATATTTGTGTATTTTGTGGGTCGAGTCCTGGAAAAAATGAAGTGTTTGTAGAAGCAGCGAATAATCTTGGAAAGATATTGGCTGAGAGAAAAATTCACTTGGTATATGGGGGAGGTAATATTGGGTTAATGGGATCTGTTTCAACATCTGCTCATCTTGGAGGTAGTCAGGTATTGGGTATTATTCCTATAGCTTTAGCTGAAGGAAATATTACAGGTGTTACGATTGGGGAGGAATTAAAAGTTTCTTCTATGTATGAAAGAATCACTCAAATGATTGAAAATTCTGATGCTTTTATCGCACTACCAGGTGGTTTTGGTACATTAGAAGAAATTTTTCACACTGTTTCTTGGGCACAACTTAATATCCATAATAAACCCGTGGGCTTGTTGAATATCAATAATTATTATGACAGTTTGTTGACATTTCTTGATAAAGCTGTGGAACAGAATTTCATTTCAGAAAATTCACGACGGATGCTCATCTGTGCTTCGACTGCCGATCAATTAATTGATGATTTGGAAGCTTTTGTTCATAAGCCTGATCCGATGATAACAAAGATCAATTGGTCGCAATCAAGCAGTAAGAAAAGGAAGTTGGATCATTGATTCAAAAGTCGTGGATTGGTTTGCGTTTGTTTCAGTTTGTTATCTTCAATAAAGTTCCAGGTGATATCTCTTTCATTATGTACTCTTTATTAATAGCTATTTTGACATTAGGGACAATGTCATATTCTGATTGGGGGGAGAACACATATAAAAAAAAAAAAAACAAATTTAAAAAAAAAAATTAAATATTATTTTAAAATAAAACCATGTTTATTGTTTGTACCTTAGTAATTTTTTGCAAAAATGTCATACATTACATATTTGAAAGATTTAAATTAGAACATGCATTAATCTATTTAAGAATGTTTAAATTTTATTTGAAAAAAGGTCATTTTTAATATTCTGATCAATATAAAAATATGATTTATGAAATCTTTTTGAGTGATTAACCATTGTGATAAAATTAGGTAGTAAAGTATATGGCCCAAGATATACCTTATAAGAGTGCCTAAAATTTTTGAACTCACACATATTTTGTGAGTGAGTGGAGAGGACTGAGAAAACAGCTTTCGAGCCTTTATTGATCATGAGAGAGACTATCTATTGTTTAGATCTTGAGTTCTTATTTTGGAAAAAAAATATATATTTCCTGAAAAAAAAAAAGAAAAAAAAAAGAAAAAATACAAAAAGAAAGATGTTGAAGATCTATGTAATTTTTAAGTTATATGCTGCGACCCATTTTTCTCTCATAAGAATAAAAAAATAAAAAAAAAATAAAAAAAGAAAGAGAGAAATACATTGTACAAATTAAATAAATATGTGGTCAAAAAGCATAAACTTAGTCTGATTCCATGATGTAAAAAAAAAAAAAATCAGGAAAAAAAAAATATAATAAGAACAACTGGATTTTAAATCAATTGATTTTCTATCTTTTGATTAGTTTGGCTCGTTTGTCTGTCTGCATTCTGTAAACCATTTTTCTGAGCATTTATCTGTATTCCAACTCCATGAGAGAAATCGTTGCCATAAATTGAAACATTTATTAACCTGTGAGGATATGGAGTTGAGACTCTTACTAGGAATTTCTGAAGGCCGTGTACATTTAACTACCTAAAATAAGCTTTGAATTAATCATCTCAAATTATTTCATAAATTATAATTATGATGATCTTGATATAACTTTGACAGTTTTCAAATTTTATTTAAACACTTAGACAATGCATCGACTCCTATATGTTTCGACAGAACACCCAACCTTGCCACCTGATGACCCCATGAGAGTCGGTAAACAAGTCAAAGTGTAATTCTAGCACATAGAGTCTCAATGTTGTCCCGGGTCATAAGGACTAATGGTGTACAACCATAAACTAGGACGTTTCCACTCGATAAGTGAGAACCACTTGGAAAGTCCTTTATGGAGGGTTGTTCAGTGCACTCTACAAGGATCACCTATCTGCATGCTCGGACATCACAATGTCCCCTACCAATGAAACATGGTACTCACATCGCAGATACTAGTCTCGAACTTTAGCGGCCTATATCCTTCTTAGTAATCAGCTGAATCGACTAGGAACTGTTTAGAATATACAGTATTCCAAATATGAGTTTCATGATACTCATCATATGAGCATCTCATATTCTTTCTACTATTTCTATATTTAAGGTCTTTATCTATGCAACTAGCATGGGTATACAGATAAAGATTTGCCAAAACAATAAGTTCAAATATTATTAAAATAAAGATTGCTTATACATAGAGTTTCATTGTGAACACTCGGCCAACACTTGGCTCGACGGGCACCTACTCTAACAATCTCCCACTTGCACTAGAGCCAACTACCCATATGCTTCAAACCCATTGATTCGCGATGCATCTCGAATAATGGTCCAGGTAAAGGCTTAGCTAGTGGATCAGCAACATTATCTGCGGAGCCGACTATGTCAAAAGACATTTCTTCCTCTTCCCACAATCTCTCCGAGGATGTGGTACTTTCTCGATACATGTTTGGACTTCTGATGAGAGCTTGGCTCCTTTGCTTGAGCTAAAGCTCCCGTGTTGTCACACAACACCGGGAGAGGAGCAACTCCATTTGGAATGACGTCCAACTCTTAGACGAAATTCCTTATCCAAACAGCCTCCCTTGCTGCATCTGATGCAGCAATGTATTCGGCCTCTGTGCTGGAATCCGCAGTATTGTCTTGCTTGGAACTCTTCCAAGAGACATCAGCACCATTGAGCATGAATACAAACCCAGAGGTTGACTTCGAGTCATCGATATCGTTTTGGAAGCTAGAGTTGGTATAGCCTTCCCATTTCAGTTCTCCACCCCATAGACCAAGAACAATTTATTGGTCATTCTCAACTACTTGAGGATGTCTTTCACAGCTTTCCAATGTGGAAGACCGGGGTTCGATTGATATCTACTCACTACACTTAGTGCGAAAGCCACGTCAGGACGTGTAGATATCATCTCATACATGATGCTACCAATCGCAGATGCATAAGGAATGCTTGTCATCGCCGCTATCTCTGCATCAGTCTTGGGAGACATAGACTTGGATAGGGACACGCCATGACACATTGGTAGATGTCCTCTCTTGGACTCATCCATCGATAACCGCTTCACGATGGTATCGATGTATGTGGACTGGGTGAGACCAAGCAATCTTCTTGATCTATCTCTATAGATCTGTATTCCCAATACAAAAGATGCTTCACCCAAGTCCTGTATCGAGAACTTACTTGCTAACTATATTATAGTTGATTGCAACATTCCTACATCATTCCCAATGATTAGAATGTCATCAACATAAAACACCAGGAATGTCACAACACTCCCACTGACCTTTTTATAAACATAGGGTTCCTCAGGATTCTTATCAAAACCAAACTCTTTGATTGTACTGTCGAATATGAGGTTCCAACTCCTAGATGCCTGCTTTAGACCATAAATAGATCTTTGAAGTTTGCATAGCATATGCTCACTTCCGATAGATGTAAACCCTCCAGGTTTGAGACATGTAAATCTCTTCCTTAATATCCCCATTAAGAAAGGCTGTCTTGGCATCCATCTGCCATATCTCATAGTCATACCATACAGCTATGGCTAGCAATATCCTTATAGACTTGAACATTGCAACTGGTGAAAATGTTTCCTCAAAGTCAACTCCTTGTCTTTGAGTATATCATTTTGCCACCAATCGCGCATTGAATGTCAATACCTTCCCATCCGCCCCAAGTTTCCTCTTGTAAATCCATTTACACCCTATGGGAACAATTCCCTCAGGTGGATCCACGAGATTCCACACTTGGTTCGAATGCATGGAATTCATCTCAGATTCCATTGCTTCAAGCCATTTTGGATGAATCGGCATCAGATAATGCTTCATTGAAGGTCCTTGGATCACATCCATGGATAGGCTCATCATGGCCCTCTTCAAGAAGGAGACCATACCTCATAGGTGGTCTCGAGACTCTCTCGGATCTTCTAGGAGCTTGTATCTTCTCTCTTGGCTCTTCGGGTGTGGGTTCTATAATTGTGGATGTCTCTCGAACCTCTTCGAGTTCTATCATCTCCCTTTTTCTATCCAATAGAAATTCCTTTTCCAAAAAGGTTGCATTCCTAGAAACAAACACCTTTGTTTCTTGGGGATGATAGAAATGATATCCAACTGAATTCCTTGAATATCCCACAAAGAAACATAAAATGGATCAACTATTCAATTTATCTCCCACTACCTGCTTCACATAAGCAGGGCTCCCCATATTCTAAGATAAGAATATTTGGGAGGCTTAACCATCCATATCTCATATGGTGTCTGCCTTTGAATGGACATTTAGTGGAATATCTTTCCATTTTAAGTTATAGAGATCGTTTTCAAGTTCACCAGTACCAATCAAACATTCATTCATGTAAATGTTGCAAACAGCTTTGCAAAATAAACAAGAATATCCATTTTTATCATCATAGAAATGAAAACAATGTTTTTTCACAAAATTAGGTACAAACAAAACATCTCATAAAATTAACTTAAAACTATTGTTCAATAATAAGTAAACATCTTCAATAGCCTTGGCAGCAACTCTTGCTCCATTGCCCATCCTCAAGAAGGTCACACCTTCCTTAAGCTTCCTACTTCTTCCCATCACCTGTAACCTATTACAGATATGTGAGTCATAACCGGTATCTAATACCCAAGAAGTAGAGTTAATTGAAATGTTTACTTCAATTTAGAACATACCGTTTCCAAAACTCTTCTGGGCCAGATATTCCTTGCAATTTCGCTTCCAATGTCCAGGCTTCTTGCAGTGATGACAAACATCACTAGTCTTGTCATCCCTAACTGGTGTGGCTGCCACAACGGGATTCAGAGATTGCCTCATCAAGGGCACGTTCTTCTTGGGATGTTGGAAAGAACTCTTCTTTCCCTTCCCATGTGGATCAATCTTCGTACCAGATGAAGAACCCACATAAAGAACCAACTTCTCTTTCTTGATGGTTGATTCAATCGTAACAAGCATATTCACCAACTCCTCAAGGGTCGGCTCCATCTTGTTCATGTTGAAGTTCACCACAAAAGGATCAAATGAGCTAGGCAATGATAACAGCAACACGTCGGTGGTCAACTCCGAAGGCAAGATCAGATCCATGCCAACGAGCTTGTCCACGAGCCCAATCAACTTCAGGCCATGCTCATGGATCGAGGCCCCATCTCGCATGCGCAAAGTGATCAGCTCCTTGACGGTAGCATGCCTAAGAGGCCGTGTTTGCTCACCAAAGATCTCCTTGAGATGCAAATGAATGTCAGCAGCACTCTTTGCACCCTCAAAACGCCTCTGCAGCTCATCATTCATAGAAGTCAACATATAACACCTGGCTATCAAGTCATGGTCACACCATTCCTTGTAAGCCTGCAATTCCTCAGGAGTGCAGTCAGTCGGAGCCTCAACAGGGGGCGACTCAGTCAGTGTATATGCTACCCTTTCCGAATTCAAGACGATTTTCAGGTTTCTTAGCCAAGTGAGGTAATTAGGTCCAGTTAATATGTGTTTGTCGAGTATTACAGATATCGGATTGCGAATCGAAGACATTGTCAATTTGTACTGAAAAGTAAAAACATATAAATGTTGATGACTATTTTAACATATTTAGTAAGATATGAAGTTTGGACTTTTACTTAATAAATATTTGCTCCCATTGTTTTGACATCTTTCACTACCCTCTAGTGAAAACGGGAAACTCCTTTCCTCAGTAGGTACGTAAGGTCCAATTAGCGAATTATGATCCCGAATAATATCAGCCAATCACAATTCCTAAAAGATAGTTTCCAATTGCATCACAATGCAACCCTCTACGTAAACTTTTGTCTCACGTTTGATTAGGACCCAATAATATGACGTCGTTCATCTTCACGTGTCAAGCCTTACCCATCGATGTTGAACCTTAATGGACAGTCGCCATGAGTTCCCTCAATAATATGAGCCGAAATCATGGGAGTTCCACGTAGTTCACATCACCATGTCAATGGATGTCACAGCTTTCCGGCACCCAAAGCTCCCCCAATAATATGAGCCGAGCCCCGAGTACGGGCAGCGTTCATCATGCACCCATTGTCGATGGAAGACATGAAAATTATAAACAAATTTATAATTCACCTTTTCGGGCTTAATATAATAATTAATTTTGAAATTAATTCGGGATTATAACGCACTAGAAATTAATAATTACGAAACAAATCAAAAGCCTTGAATTTAAGCTAAATAAAATATCAAAAAATTTATTTAAGCTTAAATAGTTATTCGGTATGGTTTAGTGTCAATGAAAGTAAGAAAAAATCAAAATCGAAAAATTTTACGTCTAGGAGTAAAATGGTCATTTTACACCTGAAAAATAGTAAACGTCATGGCATTACCCTGAATGCTGTAAAATATGTCAATATGATTATTTTAAATGTTTATGAAAATTTATGATAAAACATTAACTCTAAAAGATATGTTGCATGTTTGGTTTAAAAGAAAAATAATTATTTTATGCATGAATTTAATAAAGTGATGAAAATATGAAATGTTGAAGGAAGTGAAATAATTGTGACTAATATGATCATACGATGATACTATAATACGATGATATGTAAGGCCAAGGCTCAGTTGACGGGTGAGAGTGTCGCTGATGTCTCCGCCGCCAGTACGATGGTTACACGTAGATGAATCCATCGACCCCCTGCTAATATGAAAGTCATAATTAACGATCTGAATTCAACGAAAAGGAAAAAGTATACGTGTATGATGAAATGGAATATGTTTATGATAAAAGGAAAATATTTATGTTTATGCATGTTCATGAAATGTTATGTTAAGTAAAGTATTTTCACTGTTGCATGTGATTGTATACGTATTCTCATTATTATGGTTATGGTTTGCTCAGTCAATAGACTTACTAGGTGTAATCGATGCAGGTGAGGATGGTGTTGATGTTTTTGAGGGACTTGATGGTCGATCTTGCTAGACGGAAGGTGCACATAACCCGAATACCAACGCTAGTTTTTCGCATTTATGATTTAAAGTTTATGTTAAATATTTTTACGACTGTTATTATGCTTTTCAGTGGTTTTGAGAGGGTGTTAGAGTTAGCTTTATTTTGAAATATTTCTAAGTTAGGAATGACGAACGTTTTGACGATTTTATGTTTTGAACTCTTTCCTTTGAATTTTCAAATATAGTTGATGGTTTTATTTTATATAGTGCAAAGTATTTTTTTTAAAAAAGTATGTATATAAGTATATCTTATTTTGGTCGAATTTGTAAAAAAAATATTATTAATTTTTAAGAAAAAACAGTAGTGGACGTTTCAGTTGGTATCAGAGCAATGTTCCTGCTTAGGATTGTGCCACTGTGGTGCCGATTAAGCTCAGTCGTCAAGTCTCAATATGTAATTTTAATTGCTTTATAAGATTTTTCTGATGATACCTGCATAATAACATGGATTATATGATCAGCTCTGGAGGCTAGGGCTGAAGGAATTTTCAGGCACCATTAACCCATTTTCTTATGATGGTTGGATTCGAGCACTTGAGGTGCATTTTCGCTATCTGAATATGGAGGATTCTGACCGCGTGAGGTGTGCTACTTACATGTTTAGGATGATGCTTCTCTATGGTTGGAAGGAGTTGACATGGTATTAATCTCGCTACTCTTACTTGAGCTCGATTCAAGGAAATATTCTACGAGAAATACTTCACTTCTGACGTCCGAGGACGCTTGAAGAGGGAATTCATGACTCTCCGATCAGGGGGACACTACTGTGGCTGAGTTTGTGAGGAAGTTTGATAGGGGCTGTCACTTTGTGCTCCTCATTGCTAGGGATGTTGCTGAGAAGTTTAGACACTTTCTGGATGGTCTACGACCTACTATACGTCATGACGTGATGATGATGCGACCCATGGATTATGCTGCCACCACTGCCTATTCATTTCAAGCCGAGCAAGCTTTGAAAGATATTGATTTTGAATTGCAGCGCAAAATACAGCAACACCAGCAGAATTCTCAACCGAATAAGAAGCCATATATGGGACCCCCTAGAGCTGGCAGCAAAAGCCCAAAGGACAAGTAAAGAATCCAGGACCACCAAAACCACCACAACCTGAGCACCGAAACCTACAGAGGGACCACTGTGCAAGGAGTGCAATTGCTTACATTATGGAAAATGCACGTGGGGAACTTTTAGGTGCTTCACATGCAAGGAGGAAGGACATTATTGGAAACTTAATTTCGATTGTTTGAAAAACTAGTGTTTAATTTATTGGACTAACTGATCAAGTGACTGAACTACATAAATCAACTGACAGTTGCCTAACTGAAGATCAATGTGCAGTTTATCGAAGGCAACTGAAACCAGCTGAACTGAACTTACGAAGACAACTGACCGATCAATTGATATATTCAGTTGTGAGCCTACCAGCGATTTCTTATCAGCTGATCATTCAGTTGTACACGTCATCAGTTGTCGAAAAGACATTCAACCGACAACAATACAAAGCAGACTGCAACTCGTAGTGGAACGCCTCATTTTAGAGCTTACAGTGTACAAATTTCAGAGGAATATTGACGTGGCAATCAACAAGTATAAAGAATCAAATTATATTTAATCTTACCATTGAAGAGAAGTCTATAAATAGGTGAGAAAAGCACTTAAGAAAACAATCGATCTATCTATCTCTCAAAGCTTGTTGTTACTGAATTTATCGCTCTTACTCAAGAATCAAACAGCTCACATTTATCAGATTTATTTGTAGCATTTGAGGCTACTTTTTGAGCATCTAAGCACAAACTGTTTTATTTTTTAATTTGATCTTTAACTAGATCAGTTGTGCTAAGTTCTGTTGACGAACTGTGAAATATTTTGTAAACTAAGAGTTTCAGCTTTGACAGTGTTAAGTCCAAACTGAAGTGGGTCTGTACAAGTTTTGTATCGATAAAAAGTATTTTAGTGCATATCCTATCCTCGTGATAGAAGGGGTGACGTAGGAGTAATTCAAATATCCGAACATCCATAAATCTTTGTGTGTTCTTACTTCAGTTATTTATTCTATCTTTCAGTCAGTTTAATTCCTGCAATTGTTATCAGTTAAACTGATTGTCATTGACTGAAAAGATTCCTAGTTTCAGTTTGTCACAAAACTCACACTTCATTCAAAAAGATTATAAAATCGTGAGTGTTTATTCAACCGCCCCCTTTTAAACACATCTCAACCAATCAACCAATCATATCAAGTGGTATCAGAGCTGTTGAATCTTGTCTCAGAATACTCGTATTCACGAAATTGATCCACATGTCTTCATTCAATAAAATACCGATGTTTTCCAAAGAAGATTTTGACGACTGGAAAATCAGAATACAAGCTCATTTAGCTGCACAAGATGACGATTATGTCATTACTGATGGTCCCATGAAGATCTTAAAATCAAATACAGCAGTTGCCATTACTCATGAGGCACCTCATCACATAGAAAAGCCTAGAGAAGAATGGACAACTGAGGACAAGAGGAAATCCAACCTAGACAATGTGGCTAAGGATATCTTATATAGAACGCTGGATAAAGTCACTTTCGAAAAAACCAAGATGTGCAAAACTGGCAAAGAGATATGGGAAAAATTGATCCAGCTGTGTGAAGGAAATAAGCAAACAAAAGAGAATAAGCTATCGGTTGCTGTTCAGAAATTTGACAACATCAAGATGAAGGCTGGAGAATCCACGCACGAATATGATGAGAGGATCAGTGGTAATATCAATGAGCTGAATGCACTTGGAAAAGTGTATTCGAATAAAGAAGTGACACTGAAGGTGGTCAGAGGTATTCCCAAAGAATGGGATGTCAAGACCATGGCAATGAGAGAGTCAAAGGATCTCAACAAGGTCGAACTTCATGACTTGTTTTCTGATTTAAAGGCTTACGATTTTGAACTACAAACTAGAGAAGGAGAACCTTCTACACCAGCTGCCACAACTGCTTTAACTACTTGTCAGACTGGAACCAACTGGTTCAGTTGACAAACCTGCTGATCAACTAAGCAATGATGCTATGTCATTGTTTGTCAAGAAATTTGGAAGGTTTATGAGGAGAAATCAAGGAAACTTCAAGAAGCAATATCAGAAAAATCAGTCCAAAGAAGAATCTTATGTTTGCTACAACTGTGGCAAATCTGGTCATTTCATAGCAGACTATCCTAAGCCTAAGAAGGACAGTCGAGGATCAACTGAAAATGAGAAGAAGACCTATGAACATAGGAAAGGACCAAGGATGACAAGAAATCATATAAAAGAAACATGAAGTGCTTTTGGCTGAAGAAAGCAAATCTAATTGGGCAGAAACTAACAGTGACGAGTCAGAACCAGAAAGCCCAATCAGTTCAAGTGAAAATGAAGAGGAAGTCGAGTGCTTAATGGAAGATAATGCTGAACTGGAGTCAGCAAGTTAACAGGTATTTGACTTCAGCTCTACTGATTTCACTCGTGAGGAACTCATTACCACATTGCATGACATGGTAAATGAGTATCACAAACTTGCTCGATCATTTTAGAAGGTTAGAACTGAGCAAACATATCACAATGACAACAAAATAGAAAATGATGAGTCAATTGAACTGTTGAGTCTAAAAGGGGAGATTGCATAGCAAAAAGCTGAAATGATTGAAAATCATTTAAAAGCCTTTGATGCTAAATCTGCAGAGGGAATATTTCTTGGATATTCTTCAGTTAGCAAATCATATAGAGTTTTTAATAAAAGCTCTTTAAATGTTGAAGAATCCATTCATGTTGTTTTTTATGAAACTGTGCTAACTGATAAGCCAACTGATCCAGTTGAGCTAGTTGATCGTTTTACAGAGATCAGTTTGGAGGATGAAAATGAAGAAGAAAATCATATTAATAGAAATATCCTTCAAACACATGAACCAGAAATACTAGATCAATCAGTTGAATAGTAACATGCTCCTGATAATCAGTTGGTGGAGCAAACAAATGATATTCAGTCACCAACTGATACAGCTCCAAATGAAACTGAAAACATTCAGTTGCCAACAGAAGCAGCTGCTGATATGGATGCAACAAATACTTAGCTCAGATGGAAGAAATCATATCCTCCAGAATTGGTGATAGGTAATCCATCTGACCCGGTAAGAACAAAAAATCAAATGCTTAATTTATTCATTCATTCTGCTTTTGTCACACAACTGGAACCAAAGAAAACTGACGAAGCTCTTGCTGATCCTAGCTGGATAAATACAATGCAAGAGGAGCTAAATCAGTTTACCCATAACAATGTCTGGAACTTAGTTCCAAGACCAGTTTGTAAAACAATTATAGGTACAAAATAGGTATTCAGAATTAAACTGAACGAAGATGGTTCAGTTGCACGCAACAAAGCGAGACTTGTAGCACAATGATATAGGCCGGAAGAATGAATTGACTATGATGAAACATATGCACCAGTTGCAAGACTAGAAGCAATCAGAATGTTCCTTGCCTCTGCATCATTCAAGAACTTTAAAGTCTACCAAATGGATGTAAAAAGTGCGTTTCTGAATGGTCAGTTGCAAGAAAAAGTTTATGTTGAGCAACCACCAGGTTTTATCAATCGCTCTTTTCTTGATCATGTCTATCATTTGAAAAAAGCTTTATATGGTCATAAACAAGCTCCAAGAGCTTGGTATGAGACGCTTTCAAAATTCTTAACTGATCATGATTTTACTATTGGATCAGTTGACAATACCTTGTTCAAGTTTTCTCAGAATGACCAAATTTTACTTGCGCAAATATATGTTGATGATATTGTCACGCCCCGTGTCTGAAGCGTCGGTGACATTCGGCATTGTTTAACAATTTCATGAAAACAATTAAGCCTTGTATCGAAATGCCAAATAACCAGTCTTTTTCATAAATAATACATTGTCTTTACATTGACAATAGAATTTAAATTACAACAGAGTTTTGCGGAAAGGATACAGAAGAAAAGAATAAAAATCTCAATTCTTTAGCATGGTTGCCACAATCGTGGCTATAGCCATCAAATCTGCCTGAATGAGCCCAACTGTTGGTGGTGGTTGTTGTGCATCTTCATCATTGCTGTTGTTATTGCGATTGTTGTTGCGGTTTCCATAACGAGGGTTGCGATTTTTTCTCACGGGTCTTCCGTCCATTTCCTACAAATATGAAAGTTCTAAGTTTTTTTGGCAGACTATGGACTAAAATTGAGTAATTTCTCAAAAATTAAATATGTAACCAATTGATAGAAATATATTTTATTGATTTCCCATGAAAGTGCAGTTACAACTGAACTTCAAAAATGCTAACAGAAATGCAAATGAAACAATTTTTATTACAAAGAGCTACTACTGATGGTCTAATCTATCACTTCTCCTAATCCCAAATCCATAAGATCCTCTTCGACTTCTTCTTCTTGTGGGGACCCGGACGCTAATCATCTTCTTAATCATCGTTGGGATTTAATTATCAATTCTGATAAACAGGGTCAAAAAAAAAATTTCTTTTTAAAATGTAAATGCGGAAGGTAATGGAATCTAAATAATATACATCTCAGTATAAAATACATTTCAGTATAAAAGTACAATACTATACAATCTAAGTCTAAGGTTCAGTTACTAAGTTCAAGTAATAAACCAAGTCTACAGTAAGTCCGGAATCACCACGCTATCTAGTCCAACCTCTTTCTCATCTTGACCCTGATCCAGCCCCACCTGTTGTCATGCACACATACAAAACAAGACAACAGCCGGATAACTCCGGTGAGAATAAATCCCAGTATAAGACATGGTAAGCTTGTATATACACAAAGTAAATCATGAAACGTTCTATCATGAATAAAATTAAATATAATAGATTTCATAATCTATGAAATCAAATCAAAATAAGCATGCAGCTCCAAGCAGATAAACATGCAATTCAAATCCAATCATATAAACATGCTATCATACTGAAAGTAATAAACATGGGTTTCATAGTCTATGAAACCACATCTCTAAACACATGCAGTTCTAGTCAAATCATGTCTAGACTCGACTCAACTATAACTCTAGGGATCCCGGTGTGAATAAGACGTCAATGGCTGTCACCTACCCTCCCAATCGGGGTGACTGTACGTCTTATTCCTAGACTTCGGTCTGAGTTGTATCAACGACTACAATAGGAGTCAAGGCTGCTCCTAAGCTGAGATACACCGAACATCTAGATAGCTGACAATAACTGTCAACGACTCTCCTATCTTAAATGCAATGAATATCAACCTGTAAACAAAGCATAAATATCTTAAAATGCAATGTATAACAATCTGTAAACAAAGCATAATATAAACAATAAAGCTAGTATGTGATTTTTGCTAGGAAACTCAAATAGGATCTTATTTGAGTTGTGTCTTCCCAAATATCACATGAATTATACCTTTGTCGTCCCTATCTGACGAAGACGATGGTCTGTATTCAACTCTGTCCATATCAACCTGAAATGACAATATTGAATACGCTGTATCAGTACATAACTCAATACACAATCTGTTCTGATCAATACTCAAATCAGTATACAATCTGATCAATATCTGAACAAGATACAATCTAATTCATGTCATCGACATTACAATACAATCTGAGTAATTACTGAGTCTGATCAATCTCAATCAATCCTGAATCTGATCAATATAACTCAACTGATGTTTCGACGGCATAACAATACAATCTGAATAACCCCGTCAAACTGCACATCACAAATATAATACTGGAACTCATGATCTGTGCCAATACAATTCATAATCTGAATACTAACACAATTCTGATATGGAATATCTCAGTCAATATCTTCCGAAAATCATAACAATTACAGAAACAGTCTGTTCTTTAATATGTCTTCAATTCTCTAATATCTACGGTAGTAGAAACATCATATCTGAATCACATGCAATTCTAGCAACATCATTTTCTCAAAACATCTTAAAACGTAACAAAACTTACGTCCTCGTGTAGCTCGTAGCTAGAGAAGCACGATACTGCTTTCGGATTCAAATTCTAATAAACGGTTCACACGGAATCACAAATCAAAGCTAACAAAAGTTGAAGGGATTTCTGGAGGAATTCTCGGCTGTCTTCGTCTGATTCTGAAGGGAGGTGACCGTATATATATATTGCATGCAAATTCTGGGAACGTGGCATCATTTTTCATGCGACACGCATGACCACGGGTGCGGTGCTTCCAGGAGCGCGGGTGCGCTCATGCTTCGGCATTATCTTCATTTTCTGACTTTTGCCGACCGCGGGTGCGCTACGTACAAGACCGCGGGTGCGGTGTCACTACCGCAGGTGCGGTCCCTCTTGCACCGCGGGTGCGGTCTCGAAATGTCAAATTTAGGTACCCTACTGGACATTCACCGCGGGTGTGGTACTAACCTGAGCGCGGGTGCGGTCTTGTCTCCAATAAAACTCTTATTTTCTCATGTCTTTTCTTCCCTCATTGCATGTCATGCATTCTCATATCTTCCGAGTCTCACGTTAATAAAGACTAATAATCTTGGTTTATCGATTCTATAATTCTTGGGCCTTACATTTCTCCCCCTCTTAGATCTGAGTTCGTCCTCGAACTCACAACAATCAATTCAAAGATATCAGAAGAAATGTATCACAGAGTTTAAACTAAAACTCAAATCCCTGATCCCCATCTGGAATACGAATTTATGAAGTATAACATCATAATACTTCTTAAATTAACTCTGACGAAATCAATCCTGCCATGTTGGTTATACAATATCTGTATAAACCAATCTACAGTTCATAGTAAATCAGTACTATTGACGGTTATCAATTCTTTTTATCCCGATTAAGGATATATTCAATCTTCCATTCCGAATACCAAACATCATCATCCGATGTTGGTTTATCCAATCTATTATTTCTGAGCTATCTTTATTCCTCTCTGAATATTCTTTATAATGACTCTGTAGTACTCACTGTACAATGTGTCGTCTGTAACTATCTCAGTACTCTTTTGATAGCTACCACCACACAATCACCCATAAAGTAACAATACCTCATGTCAACTAGTGCTAACATCCAGCTCTACTACTCTCTGGATATCTTTCATATCTGGATAGTACATTCTGCCTGTCTGTCAATCTGTATAATAATCTAAGGAGCAACTTATGATATATTCTGTCACAAGTACAAAATCACCCAGAAAATCATAATCTGATATACTCTATCTCAACATTCTGTTGATTCTGATCATTCCTCTGACATCAATCTGTGTCATTTGGTGATGTTTGTACGTCATCTGGTACAAACTAATAGATTATAGATTGAACAATCTATCAATCATAATCATATCATATCACAATCTGTAGAAAAATGGCAGTAATTTCATTACGAAAGCCATAGAAATGCACTCCCATTTCTATTCAGAAACATACACATCTGTAATAATCTTCTGATTTCTATCTTTCTGTCTTTTCTGTTAGCGATTTAGACATATTAGTATAATTTCTGCCAACATTTCAACATAAATTCTGCCATTATTTCAATACAATCCCTGTCATAACTGATCTCATCTGTCTATATCACAACTATCTGTTCGAATATCATACATTCTCAGTCACAAACATGACAACTGAAGTCACTACAGCGTATTTCTGACATTATCTGTGATTTCAACTTCGAACTACTGACATAAACAAATCAGTTGATAACATAATTTAAAGAAGAGATACCTACCTGGTATTCGGTTCTGACTATCTATATCAAGCTTTGCTGTACAATTCTGACACATTCTGAGATCACAAGATAAGCAATCTCATACAAAACACAGAATCACATATCTGTTACTCTGTTCTGATTATTACAATCAAGTTCTGAACATTCTGATCATATTCTGAACTGTTGTAACTCTCGAAATCAACTCTGATTCGGTTGAAACTGTATATACTCCCTCTAGTTCACCCTAATCTGTAGCATATACGGATTCAAACACAGTAATATAAAACTAGAAACGAAATATCAATATCCTATACAGATCTAGTGAGTTCAATGAACTCATAAAACAAGGATTTCTGATAAATATCTTCATATCATTCTGATCAACTGATATATCTCTCTTCTGCAATATAATATGCTCCCCAAACAATACAATCTGTATAAAATACTGATCGAGAAGCAATCATTCTCAAGCAGTTCAAAACACAATCATATCAGATAATCTGTCAACTCATATAATATCAGTCTCTGACAATTCTGACATTTCTGACTTCCTGATCTTTCTGATATCGGTATCTGATCAGTCACTGATCACAATATCAACTGTCTCAAAATCAATCTGGATACTAATTTCAGATAACGCATACTCTGAATACAATCTGTTTCAAGCAGGAGTCTTATCTGAACAATTTCTGTATACAATCATTATAGTTCTCAGAATATTCAATACAATCTTCAAATATTCTATTCAGTCAATCAGATGCTGCAAATATATCAAAATTTCATAGATATAATGAGCATAGAATTCATCAGAATATCTCTGAATATACTGACACGTGCCAAAGAGTATTACAAAATCAGATGTACTCTTGGTCGGTACTCTTCTACTGATCTTTCAATTTATTCTGTATCATTCTGTACATTTAATATCATTCTGTACTGAATTCTAACATACAATCAATGTCTGATCTCAATTCAATTCTGAACTCTATCTTTCTAATATAATACACAAATCTGAAATCTTATCTGGCTAATGTCTGCCAACTCATACATTATTGACATATCTGTCAATGTTAGGCTCGATTTCAGTAGGTCTACTGAATACATAGGGATGCAATCTGCTCCTTTCTGTATTAATCGAGTCATATACAATACAGATATCAAAGGAATTCTAAATCTAGAATCCTTATCGTGGTATCTCCACTGATCAGTCATCTCTGATTTGACTCTTACCATTTCTGGAAAAATTCTCCAATATGTCTATACTTGTTCAGCATATACATATCAATAATGCGTTCAAATCAGGAACACAAGTACATCTTAAGCTATTTCTATTTCATTCTCATCTTACTGTAGTATACAATATATACAGAAATCTCTGATATCAACACTTCCTCAACAAGCAAGGACATCAATACTACAGTACATACAAACTCAACAGATACAACATATCTCCATGCAACTCAGTCAAAGATATTCTTAAGGAATGCATTAGTATATATCAATACATATGCAATCTAATCATAAAAGAATAGTACCTGTAGTAAATGCTGGATCTGTGTTTTCAACTGAACTCTGTTCCCTACAATCTTCGGGAACGCTTCTGGGGACAGACTTTAGCAAAGTGTCCCGGCTGTCCACAAATATTGCATCTACCAGTCACTCCCTAGCATTGCTCGGTGGGATGTCTCCCTCCAAAAGTCCTGCAATATACTCCAGTATAACTCGGGCTAGAACCACTGGAGCTAGAGGAACCACTTCCCAACTTCTTGAATGCCTTCTTTCGAGCTTTCAGCAAATCTTGCTTCCCACTCGTACTGCCGTGATCATATCGAAGAGGGATTGCTGTGTCTGAAGTGGCTTCACACACAACCTTGTCAATTGTCTAATCAGACTCATCTCCGCTCTCTTTGCTCTACTCAAGATATCAGCATAATGATAAGGTCGTTGCAAATTCATAAATGCAACTACCTCCGAATTCAACCCTCTGATGAACTGATTCACTACAGCTTCATCATTTCCAGCTAAATGAGGAGCAAAATGCAGTAGAGTAGAGAATTTAGCAATATATTGGTCAATATTCAGCTGCCCTTGGCTCAAATTCTCAAACTCTAATTTCTTGTCCTCTCGGTACGAAGCTGAGAAAAATCTTCGATAGAATTCAGTTCTGAATAGTTCCCACGACATCACTGTACCTCTCTGTGCCCACATTCTTCTACTGGTAATCCACCAACTCCTGGCGGCTTCTCGTAATTGATAAGGCACCATTTTAACTCTCTGTTCATTTGTACAATCATGTAAATCGAACAGTATTTCTATATCATCAAACCAGTTCTGGCAATCTTCAGATGTCTCGGTACCCCTCAGAACCGGCGGCTGTAATAACTGAAACTCTTTCATCTTTTCTTCTAGCTGAGTTTCTGGGGCATCTATCTGTTCAGACGAAGTACTACCCCTTTCTGGAAATCTCCGAGGCGGTATATCTGAATATCAAACAAATCAATGTACAATCTGTATAATCTGTCTCAGCCCTCCTCTGATCATATACCTCTGATTCAGACTCGGTTCTGATCCAGGCTTAGTAATTACATGCTGCAATCAACTCAGATAACAAGCAACATGTAATAGGGAAAGCAATAAATCATGCTAGCACACACAATGTAAGTCAACATTGAAATAAATCTCATGCTAGCAATCACATGCAAGGAAAGAAAATTCAATCTACCCCGCTCATTCTCTTCTATCTCAGTCAAAGAATCTATCAACTTTGACTATCTCAATCTAAAGGATCTATCGCTCTGATAATCTAAGTCTAAAGGAACTATCAGCTCTGATACCACCTGTTGTGGGGACTCGGACGCTAATCATCTTCTTAATCATCGTTGGGATTTAATTATCAGTTCTGATAAACAGGGTCAGAAAAAAAAATTCTTTTTAAAATGTAAATGCGGAAGGTAATGAAATCTAAATAATATACATCTCAGTATAAAATACATTTCAGTATAAAAGTACAATACTGTACAATCTAAGTCTAAGGTTCAGTTACTAAGTTCAAGTAATAAACCAAGTCTACAGTAAGTCCGGAATCACCACGCTATCTAGTCCAGCATCTTTCTCATCTTGACCCTGATCCAGCCCCACCTGTTGTCATGCACACATACAAAATAAGACAACAGCCGGATAACTCCGGTGAGAATAAATCTCAGTATAAGACATGGTAAGCTTGTATATACACAAAGTAAATCATGAAACGTTCTATCATGAATAAAATTAAATATAATAGATTTCATAATCTATGAAATCAAATCAAATAAGCATGCAGCTCCAATCAGATAAACATGCAATTCAAATCCAATCATATAAACATGCTATCATACTGAAAGCAATAAACATGGGTTTCATAGTCTATGAAACCACATCTCTAAACACATGCAGTTCTAGTCAAATCATGTCTAGACTCGACTCAACTATAACTCTAGGGATCCCGGTGTGAATAAGACGTCAATGGCTGTCACCTACCCTCTCAATCGGGGTGACTGTACGTCTTATTCCTAGACTTTAGTCTGAGCTGTATCAACGACTACACTAGGAGTCAAGGCTGCTCCTAAGCTGAGATACACCGAACATCTAGATAGTTGACAATGACTGTCAACGACTCTCCTATCTTAAATGCAATGAATATCAACCTGTAACAAAGCATAAATATCTTAAAATGCAATGTATAACAATCTGTAAACAAAGCATAATATAAACAATAAAACTAGTATGTGATTTTTGCTGGGAAACTCAAATAGGATCTTATTTGAGTTGTGTCTTTCCAAATATCACATGAATTATACCTTTGTCGTCCCTATCTGACGAAGACGATGATCTGTATTCAACTCTGTCCATATCAATCTGAAATGACAATATTGAATACGCTGTATCAGTACATAACTCAATACACAATCTGTTCTGATCAATACTCAAATCAGTATACAATCTGATCAATATCTGAACAAGATACAATCTAATTCATGTCATCGACATTACAATACAATCTGAGTAATTACTGAGTCTGATCAATCTCAATCAATCCTGAATCTGATCAATATAACTCAACTGATGTTTCGACGGCATAACAATACAATCTGAATAACCCCGTCAAACTGCACATCACAAATATAATACTGGAACTCATGATCTGTGCCAATACAATTCATAATCTGAATACTAACACAATTCTGATATGGAATCTCAGTCAATATCTTCCGAAAATCATAACAATTATAGAAACAGTCTGTTCTTTAATCTGTCTTCAATTCTCTAATATCTACGGTAGTAGAAACATCATATCTGAATCACATGCAATTCTAGCAACATCATATTCTCAAAACATCTTAAAACGTAACAAAACTTGCGTCCTCGTGTAGCTCGTAGCTAGAGAAGCACGATACTGCTTTCGGATTCAAATTCTAATAAACGGTTCACACGGAATCACAAATCAAAGCTAACAAAAGTTGAAGGGATTTCTGGAGGAATTCTCAGCTGTCTTCGTCTGATTCTGAAGGGAGGTGACCGTATATATATATTGCATGCAAATTCTGGGAACGTGGCATCATTTTTCATGCGACACGCATGACCGCGGGTGCGGTGCTTCCAGGAGCGCGGGTGCGCTCATGCTTCGGCATTATCTTCATTTTCTGACTTTTGCCGACCGCGGGTGCGCTACGTACAAGACCTCGGGTGCGGTGTCACTACCGCGGGTGCGGTCCCTCTTGCACCGCGGGTGTGGTCTCGAAATGTCAAATTTAGGTACCCTACTGGACATTCACCGCGGGTACGGTACTAACCTGAGCGCGGTGCGGTCTTGTACTAATAATCTTGGTTTATCGATTCTATAATTCTTGGGCCTTACACTTCTTCTTCTTCGGGATCCTCCTCAGGTTCGTCTTCATGGTTGGCTATTAATGTTTCCAGATGTTCAATATGACCATTAAGAACTGTAGTGACCCGTTCCAGAATCACCTACTAATCAAAAACTAAGCATGCAATTAACCTAATTAACAAAAATCAGAGATAACAGCGGAAAAGTCAACAACAATACCGATTAACTAAACCAACCAGCTACTCAACGTCCTCCTCCTGCTCCTCCTGAGCTGTCCAACCTGAGGCCTGCCCCGTGGGAATGGGGTGTCCAAGAATAAACAAAACCGAGGACGTGAGCGATAAGAACGCCCAGTACAAAAGTATGAGTATACAGACCTATATGAAATGCACATGCTATGATATGATAACAGGGTAGTCAAGAAACAGGAATCACAAAAGGATCTCAACAATGCTCAGTCTAGAGGCGCCAAGTGGATAGTGCCGCGCGGTACACCTCTGGGTCACTGCATCCACTACAAGACAGACGTGGACCTAAAATGTCCCGGACCACCGAAGCCCTCCCGACCCGTCGGCCACTGTGTACTCTCGGTGTCCATGCGTCCACAAGACAGGGCTGAGCGGCCCCAAGATATAGCTTATCTCGAAAGAGATACAGCTCAACAGTAAAGGCTATCTCAAAGGAGAATACGGCTCAACATGAAATGCAACGTGCAGTAATAAACGTGACATAATAGAATGCATCATATGACATATATCAATGCACCACATAATCATGCAACACATATAAGAATGTATACTCAACCAGGATATCTCGGATAGTACTTTCGTACCTCTATCACAGCAAGCCTAGCCTTACGCAACACCGCTAATCAGGTCTAGAACAAGCCTACGCATCAAAAGCATACTCAATCAATACTACCATGCTCGACTAGCAAAACCAGTACTCCCTAGTACTACCAAAGGTTTAGGGTTTACCTTCGTCCGTCGACAGCCCTTTGATGTCGATTGCCTTGAAACTCAGGCGCCGCTACGCTACTACTCCTGGCAGCTCTTAGCTATCGCTCGACCAACAACTAACCCTAGAAACCTTCCAAACTCTCCAAAATGAGAGAAAACTCAAGAAATTGGCAAGTCAAAAATGAGAAATCCGAGCACTATTTATAGGCCATGTTCGGATCCTCCGAACAACACTTCGGAACGTCCGAACGCTACGTGTCCATTGGCTCTTGACAGCTCATGATCGGATCCTCCGATCATACACTTCGGACCGTCCGAACATGACTCGGTCAAAATTACACCTTAAACCTTCTTAATCACCAATACTCCGTTAATTACCCAATTTGGAATTCGGGCTACTACATTCTCCCCCTCTTAAAACGATTTCGTCCTCGAAATCTAGGCAAGAGAATAAAACACCATTGTAATACACTGCAAATATTCTTCATTACAACTGTATAACAATTACATCTCAGGCTGATCCTGGTTCAGCGCAAAAACCTGACCTTGGGCACGAGGTCGAAGATTCGAACTACCCACTGCCTGACCCTGTCTCCTCTGCTGAACAGTCGTCTGGGATCCAGAACCAGATCCTGCTCCACCTCGCAGCTGAGGACAATTCTTCTTGATATGACCCATCTCTCCGCACTGAAAACAAGCTCCTGCTGCTAATCGGCATTGCTCCGATGGATGGTTCTTCCCACAATGCGCACAAGAATCCTTCTTCTCACCAAAGCGAACAACACCGCTAGACCTTGATCCAGATCCAGAAGAAGAAGAACCAGATTTCTTGAAAGACTGAGGTCGAGGGCTCAAAACACTCGGAGGTCTAGAAGAAAGAATAGCCCTACCACGCTGGAGACTGATCTCTGCTTGACGACACCGGTTCACCAACCCATCGTACGAAGTAGGATTATCACAGACAGTGACTCGATCAAAGATCTCCTGGTTAAGGCCCTGAAGGAAATGATCGTACTTGGCTTCAGAACTGCCACTGATATGAGGCGCAAAGGGTAACAACTCGAAGAATTTCTGCTGATACTCATCAACAGACATACTCCCCTGCTTAAGGTTCAGGAGCTCAATCGTCTTGGCCTGGCGAAGGGCTGGAGGAAAGTACAGCTGCATGAACGCTGCACGGAAATCGGCCCAAGTCGCTCTACCCTGCGACTGAACTATCGGCGCAGAAGTTGATCGCCACCACCTGCGAGCACGGCCCTCGAGAAGAAAACTAAGGGTCTCCATCTTCTGCTCATCGGTGCACTGGAATGCGCGGAAACAACTCTCCATGCGCTCTATCCAATCCTCAGCATCATCAGGAGTCTCTCCACCAACTAGAGGCTTAGGCCCCATCTGAATGAAACGATGCATATCGAAACGCCTAGGACCATCCCGACGATGACGATGCTCACGATGACGTCTATGATCGTCCTGGTCACCCCATCGACCTACACTCCCCTGACTACTCCCGTCACCAAAGTGGTCAGCCATCGCTACAACAATAGAATGGGGAAACTAGTAAATTGGTCAACGGAAATCCCAAAACAGAAATCTATATCCCAAAATCGTATGCATGCTCTGATACCATAAATGTAGTGACCCGTTCCAGAATCACCTACTAATCAAAAACTAAGCATGCAATTAACCTAATTAACAAAAATCAGAGATAACAGCGGAAAAGTCAACAACAATACCGATTAACTAAACCAACCAGCTACTCAACGTCCTCCTCCTGCTCCTCCTGAGCTGTCCAACCTGAGGCCTGCCCCGTGGGAATGGGGTGTCCAAGAATAAACAAAACCGAGGACGTGAGCGATAAGAACGCCCAGTACAAAAGTATGAGTATACAGACCTATATGAAATGCACATGCTATGATATGATACCAGGGTAGTCAAGAAACAGGAATCACAAAAGGATCTCAACAATGCTCAGTCTAGAGGCGCCAAGTGGATAGTGCCGCGCGGTACACCTCTGGGTCACTGCATCCACTACAAGACAGACGTGGACCTAAAATGTCCCGGACCACCGAAGCCCTCCCGACCCGTCGGCCACTGTGTACTCTCGGTGTCCATGCGTCCACAAGACAGGGCTGAGCGGCCCCAAGATATAGCTTATCTCGAAAGAGATACAGCTCAACAGTAAAGGCTATCTCAAAGGAGAATACGGCTCAACATGAAATGCAACGTGCAGTAATAAACGTGACATAATAGAATGCATCATATGACATATATCAATGCACCACATAATCATGCAACACATATAAGAATGTATACTCAACCAGGATATCTCGGATAGTACTTTCGTACCTCTATCACAGCAAGCCTAGCCTTACGCAACACCGCTAATCAGGTCTAGAACAAGCCTACGCATCAAAAGCATACTCAATCAATACTACCATGCTCGACTAGCAAAACCAGTACTCCCTAGTACTACCAAAGGTTTAGGGTTTACCTTCGTCCGTCGACAGCCCTTTGATGTCGATTGCCTTGAAACTCAGGCGCCGCTACGCTACTACTCCTGGCAGCTCTTAGCTATCGCTCGACCAACAACTAACCCTAGAAACCTTCCAAACTCTCCAAAATGAGAGAAAACTCAAGAAATTGGCAAGTCAAAAATGAGAAATCCGAGCACTATTTATAGGCCATGTTCGGATCCTCCGAACAACACTTCGGAACGTCCGAACGCTACGTGTCCATTGGCTCTTGACAGCTCATGATCGGATCCTCCGATCATACACTTCGGACCGTCCGAACATGACTCGGTCAAAATTACACCTTAAACCTTCTTAATCACCAATACTCCGTTAATTACCCAATTTGGAATTCGGGCTACTACAAGAACTGCATTCTGGTCGCTAAGAACTTCAACAGTGTTTTGCAACTCTTGAATCTGAGCATCAGTCTGCTCACATTACTGATAATGCTGGTGCATGAGTTGGTTCTTTTGATCCTTAAGCACTTGGATCTTTTCAACCTAGTTATCACGTAACTCGATTAACTCTGCAACAGTCTCAATTTCGAAATCTTCTTGTGCTTTCCTATTCTTCTCTTCTGCCTCATGCAAATAGTGAGTATAACGTTGCGCATCAACTTTTAAGTGTTATGCTCTACGCTGTAATTCATCATTGTCCAGCTCTGAGCAGTAGTTATGTCCCTTGAGTTTATATATCGTCTTCTCAAAGCTCTTAATGTAGCTACTCTGGTCAGCCATATTCTACATCCAAAACATGAGAGTGAAGGTTCGGAAACGATCTCAATAGTAGAGGTCGAATTATAGAAAATTACTAGAATGAACAGAATCAGTACAACCTATAACATTTAATAGAATAAAATAGCTCAACATTTTTCGGTCTTAGAACCGTGTTAAAATTATTACTTGCTGCTACAAAATGCTAGCTACTGCTGAAAATTCGGGTTCTCACAAAATCCGTTGCTAAATTTAAATTAGCGACGGTATATCATAAACTGTCGCTAATTAGCGACAATGACGATTTTTGAAAAACCGTCGCAATATGATAGCTACGATAATGGTTTAATACTACCAAATGATGAAATGCTTTATCTCAACGATACAATAGGAAGCACAGTCGCATGGCTATCTAAACTTATAGTTATATAGATTCTAGTGGTTTGAAAGTTATACATTTTGTTAAATAAAATTATGTTACTAAGTGAACTCTTGCTACGTTTTAAAATTTTTCTTCTCTTATTAGGTAATGAATAATAAATATCAACTATTTTGTTGTATGTGGTGCTGATTGTTGAATGTGTTATGGCAATTGTTTGAGTTTAGATTTTTCAGTTTACTTTTACTTCATGATATTAATTCTTTATTTTAAAAAAATATGCACATCGTGAATACAACTTAATGAAATGTATAACACTTATCATGAATAATCTTAGTATAAACACCTCAATAGTTCGAATGTTGCGAAAAATATTAATACAAACACCTCAGCAGCAGTGCACACTGTTTGCCGTAAATAAAATTTATTGTGGCGCGCACTTTCATGTTGTGAATGATTTGAATATAAACACCTTATTAACTGCACACTTAGCATGCTGCAAATAATACTAAATACAGTGTGTCTTGCATGTCGTGCTAAATATGAATTGTAGCACGTAGCGCACGTCGAAAATAATACTAACGACAACTTACAATGAACGTCGGAAATACAATCAATTGCAGCGTATATTGCACGTCGCAAAAAATATTAAGGACATCATACAGTGCATGCTGTGAATATCTTCGAACTTTCAAAAGCTTGTGATTGTGCAGGTTGCAACGTATACATGCTGCGAAAACCCATATTTGTTGTAGTGAGGGTCTTCACATGAACAATAACCATATTTTAATTGAAATTTCGAATCTTCCATTACATCATTTTTGGTTAGTTGAACCCTACTCTTAAATATTACCACAAGGCAAATCTAACTACCATAAAAGAGTTGCATTATTTTTATATGTGATACAATACATTGATGATATACATTAAAAAACATATATGAACCTTTGTGACCATTGGATCAACCCTTGGGTAATACACAAGGGTGGCTCAATTAAATCTACTTTTGTTTTCATATTTCTACTTTTTTCTTTGAACATTTCTTAATTCAAGCCTTTACCATTTAAAGTTTGTTACTAAATATAATTTCTGACCTCGAAATAATATAACACCAATATTTCTGTAGGAATCTTCCAAAAACTATGATTTTGTTATACCGGCAATTAATATTGTGAGGGATTTGAAGAGACGACTTAAATATAATTCCATCTGAATTAATTAACATAGTGAGAGATAGCATAACATCAAATTTGAGAGGATCAAACATAATAAGAGTATTTTTTGTATTTATTATGAGTTTTCTTCGTTTTCTGGTTATGGAACTTGTGATTTATAGTGTTACTATCACAAATTAAAAATGTGAGCATGATATGAGAGACAAATTCGTCTTAAGGACAAAGAGTTCTCTCTTGCCTCGACTTGAAATTTGCTAACATAGATTCTTGAGTCTTGTTATCTTCAGGTTGCAGATCCCATGAATGTGTTATTAAATAATCCACACATACAATCTTTAAGACGAATTTTTGTTATCGTTATTCTTTTTGAGCTTGTTAGGCTCTCTTTACAAGTCATAACGCCCCCATTCACTATCCATGCTTATCGTACGTCATTAAGAACTTCAACGGGGGCAGCCCCTAACTAAGGCTAAGCGGGGAAGGGGGTAGAATAGCTTTATGCTGTACCCCACACTAAAGAGAATAAGTAAAAAATCAGCTTGAAGACCAAGCCAAGAGCAATCGCAGCTTTTGCGATTTGAAGATATGTTAACTATGAACATGAACAACTTCAAATTATGTAGTCTCATGAAAATACGACGACTTGTGAGTATCTGAAATTAAAATATCAAGTTTTGAAATTTTGTCCTTGCTTCTTTCTGTTATAATTCTTAAATGTGATGTTCTTTCAAATTTTTCGATTTAAGAACTAAAAATATGTTAATTTTTCACTCCAATATGCAAATATTGAAAATTATGAATTACAAAAATTATGTTTAGCTGAAACATCCTTTACACATTTTTCTTTAAAATTTAAATAAATATTCGAATTTTTTTTTGGTACCTTAATCGTCTCCTGTCTCTTTTCCCCTATCCGACATCGAATATTTGCCTGTTAAATCTAAAACTCACGAAAACATTTTAAATTGCATAAAATAAACATATAAACCTTTAAATTCATTTAAATAAAATAAATTAGCAAATTTAAAAATTTTCATGCATGCGGTCTACATGGACAAATTTTCGGATGTTAGAACTCCTCCCCCATCAACAAAATTTCATCCTCGAAATTTTCTATTCTTGATTATTGAAAAGCTTAGACTCCCTTATTCACTTCATGCTTAATCTGATTGGCTTAAGTTTTGCACTTTATCACGCTTTCGTTGTGTACTCTGATAAGGTATCTTTAATTTTTAAACATTTATATAAAGTTTCTCGATCTCCAAAAAAATTAAAAAATTTAACTAACTCTACTTCCTCTATCAATTATAAATTAGAAGCTATCCTAAGTTGTTCTATCCTCCCAAAGGTTAAATAATTGGTCGACTTTACTTAAATCGTCATGATCGTATGTTTTAATTTACCCAAAATATATTTCTATTACTAAACCCAGTTTCGATCTATTGTCATCATATAGTATCCATGATTATCTGAAATAAAACACTTTAATAATTGGTACTTAAACTTAAACTCTATTCCTATATGCTAAACATATTATCCTTAACATTATCATAAACTCTCTTAAATCCATAGCACTAAAAGTACTTAAATAATTCAAACCTATCGAGTTTGTTTCCGCACTATTACTATTAGTTAACTGGTCGATATTGATATACAAGATTTCAAAACCAGTTCCTTAAAGAACTGATTCATATCCGAAAAAATTTCAAAAACCAAAGTGTTTATTCAACCCCCTTCTAAACACATCATCTATATGAATCGATCATAACAAATAACTAGATTATATTTCATTCCCCCTAAACTCGTGACTGAGATAAGATCAAACAAGTCCTTATGCAACAATTCTAAGCTTCAGGTTGTTGAGTTACACCGTTTGTTCTTGAAAGATGACAAGACTTGCTTCCCAAACTGACAAGCTGAATAAACTTTGTTCTTAGAAAATTCAATTTTGGGCAAACCAGTGACCAAATATCATTCTGGCTTAGATTTGCAATGGTTTTGAAATTTAAATTATTTAACCTCTGGTGTCACGACCAGATCTTTGGTATGTTAAAAGCAATGAAACACACTTGTTCACTAGGTTGAGTAGTCTAACTGATTTTGTATGTATTGCCACATCTGTCATTTGTCATTATAATGCATCTAGAAATATCTTTGATAGTACAAATATGTTATGGAACTAAACTGAATAGCCATGATCATACAGTTGTCTTACGCTAAGAAAATGGTATTTAAGATTTTCAACAAGTAGTGTATCTTCAATAATAAAATATCCATGGATAAGCTTCATCAATCATGTGCTTTGAACATCCACTGTCCAAGTACCAAACTTACTTCTTGATTAGTTCAGTTCTTGTGCCTTGGAATCACAAATGAAGAATAACTCTTGGTACACATTTCTACATGGGTCCACATGGGATTAGTCCTTTTGGAACCCATACTTGGATCAGTCTAAATGACTGACCACGCGTTGTGTTCCAAAGAAGTTGTGCATATTCATATGTGTGATGTCTTTTGTGTACATTAGATAAAAAAAATTTGTTTGGCCCCCCCATATTCATTGATCTGCATGTATCTTTTATGAACATGCTCGCTGTTAAAGTATAGGTTAGGTGAGCCTTTTATCGAGTTATGCCTAGCTAAACTGGGTGGGTTAGGCTTCCAGTTTGGATTAGTATTGTAAATCTCAAGCGCGTAAGCAACACCAAACTTTTTGCCTTTACTCAAATTTTCAATAGGCTTTGCAACTTGATGGATGAGTTCATTGTGTTCATAAACCAAACTAGATCTCACAAACTGAATGTACTTCTCTTTGCACATTTTTAGCTTAGGTTGAGTACTAGACTCTGAAATGCACTCATTGTTGTTAAAACAAATACAAATTTTGTCTCCAAATAATTTTTGAAACCCTTGTGTTTCAGTCAAGGAAACTGGAGATTTATTTCAGGATGAAACTAATTTAGTTAGTGTAGAACCGAGTGTTTACCGCTTTACCAATAGCTATAACTAGTGGTAATGGTGCAACTCAAATCTTTTAAACCGCACAACAACTCAAGCACCACAGTTCGATCGCTCTACCAAGCAGGGACAATTATTGCACCCAACAATCTCCCTCCTAATAATTGCACTCCTTGCAATCAATGGGAATCGAACCCGTGACCTTGGCTCTGATACCAATTGTAGGACCGAGTGCTTACCGCTTTACCAATAGCTATAACTAGTGGTAATGGTGCAACTCAAATCTTTTAAACCGCACAACAACTCAAGCACCACGGTTCGATTGCTCTACCAAGCAGGGACAATTATTGCACCCAACAGTTAGCTTCATATTCTCATATTTTAACTTCTGATTTTCACCTATACCCTGTCATTCTCAATTTTAAGCTTGGCAGTCTCTGCTTTTAGACTCAACATTTCACTGAATGTTCCTAGTCATGTTATATTTTTTTTGTCTACCAGATCAGTTTGCTTAGCTTTAACTTCTGCGAATGAGAGAGAAAATCTTTGGTACTTATTTATTATAACATCAAGTCCAGTGACAAGATCAACTCTTGTGAAATCAGTTGTGCTAAAATCAAATGCATGTTCACTGGTAGATTCCATCTCAACATCATTGGCCATCAAGAACTTTACTTCTTCATCATCACTCAAACTGCTTGAGCTTTCTGAGTCAAATGATTCATTCTCAAAATCAGCCCACTTTGACTTGCTTTCCTCGGCCACCAACACCATATGTTTTTTTTGTTGAACGAATTCTTCTCATATATGGATCTACTTCTGTCAAAGGACTTCTTGACCTTCTCAAGTAATCTCTTGTCGTTCTTATTTGGTTGGGTACAGTCAGCTAGAAAGTGTCATGTTTTATCACAGTTGAAACAAGCGTTAGAATCATCGAATGATTCCCTCTTCTGATATTATCTTCGTTAGAGCCTTGAAAATTGTGTTGATTCTTCCTTAGAAATTTGACAAACTTCTTCACAAACAGTGACGTGGCATCACTGCTCAATTGCTCAGATGACTTTTCACTCAAATCAGATGGTTTATTTCACTGCAGCTAATCCCTTGGTCAACTGAGCGGTAGACTGATCATCTCTTTAGTTTGAAACTCAAATTCATAAGCTTTTAGATATGCAAACGGATCATGTAGTTGCAGTTTTTTAAATCTTTTTTTCACTCGTTGTCATTGTCATTGTCTTCACATCCCAGTCCTTGGGCAATCCATGTATTACTTTCAAAATAAATTTTTGGTTACTGTATATTTTTTCAAGTGCACTCAATTCAATGTTAATGATGCTTACTCGTTCATAAAATTTAGACATTGATATTCCTTGCTTCATCTTGATGTTGTCAACTTATATGTACCAACATAAAGTTTATTTTATTTTGTTTCTTCATTATCCTCGCACAACTGAATCAGTTTTTCCCAAATTTTCATTGTTGTCTTGCACATCTTGATCTTGCCAAAAACAATGTTTGTTTTCATAATTTTCATTGGTCAATTAGTAAAGATTTACCACATATCTTTGTCTTGTGCAGCTAAATGATCATGCATCCTTAGCTTCCAATTAACGAATTCTTCTCTGGAGAACATTGGGATATGATATGAATCCACCTAACTCCACCTCAAAAGCTAGCTCATGAGAGGAGGATTGTGAATTCATATATATTTTTCCCAAGACAACTCTTGCTAACCGATGTGGGACACATCATTCCCGACCCCTTTAGACTGCACGTCCTCGTGCCAACTCCTTCGTTAACCCGCACTCCAGGGCAATTCCAGGCATTCTCGACCCCTTTAGACTTTACGTCCTCATGCCAACTCCTTCGTTAACCCACACTCCAGGGCACTTCCAGGCATTCCCGACCCTTTTACACTGTACGTCCTCGTTCCAACTCCTTCGTTAACCCGCACTCCAGGGCACTTCCAGGAACATGCACCCACACGACCAGTCAAGAGTATGGCTCTGATACCATATGATATGAATCCACCTAACTCCACCTCAAAAGCTAGCTCATGATAGGAGGATTGTGATTTCATATATATTTTGCCCAAGACAACTCTTTCTAACCGATGTGGGACACATCATTAATGATGCGAATCCACGTACGAATAAAAATCAAACACGATTAAATATGAATCGCGCCATCAATTTAATAACGAAAAAGGAATTCGTGTTGTTCTCCCAACCTTTTGAATCAAGTATTACGTGATATTCACCTATAAACTTGAAACAAATAATCACAAGAAAAACATTTGACACTCGAACGAACCTTCAAAGAACTCGTCTTTGACAATCCGCGTAAGAACGATCGACAAACGCCACAAAGTAAAACTTTGATAAGTTTGATTTTGAAAAACAAAGCAAAAGCCTTGAAAGTTGAGATAAAAATATCAAAGTTTGATAAACTATCAATAATAAATCTGAATTGTGTGTTAATTTTTGTCCATCATATGTTTACATATCAAAAAGATATCAAAATCTAGTTACCAAGATAATTAAAACTTTAATAAGGAAAGAAGTAATTTTCTCGGCTGCGGCGCGCTGGGGCGTTGAAGTTTGGCCGCCCTAGCGCGAGGCTTTCTGGACAGGCGCGCTGGGGCGGTGAAGTTGGCCACCCTAGCGCGAGACATTCTGGGAATCTTCGCTTCAGACAGAATGTTTGGCGCTGGGGCGGTGAAGTTTGGCCGCCCTAGCGCAGGAGACTTCTGGTCCAGAGTCATTTTCTTCATATTTTAGCACTTGAATCGCATTCCACTGACTCACGCACTTGCTCCCGTGAATCACGAACCCCTCGGGACTTGTCTCCGTGCCTGCAAGTTCTACTTGATTGTTCATGAGCCCTTGCAATGTTTCTTTGAATCTCTTCAGTCGTCCCCTCGTGATTGATCATTCCGATAACTCTAAAGAATCCCATGCCTTCCTTAGGAGCTTGGTCCTCCGTGTTCGCATCATCCTCCCCTTCTTGAAAAGGATTTGTCCTCAAATCTTGTTCATCACCTATATCAAACAACGAAAAATCACTAACATTAAAAGTAGAACTCACGTTATACTCACCTGGAAGATCAAGTTTGTAGGCATTGTCATTGATCCTTTCGAGGACTTGAAATGGTCCATCACCCCTCGATAGTAGCTTTGAACAGTCGCTTCTCAGGAAACCTTCCCTTCCTCAAGTGTAGCCACACCCAATCACCTTTCTCAAAAACCACATTCTTCTTCCCCTTGTTGGCTTGCTTAGCATATTGTTCGTTCTTCTTTTCTATGTTGGCCTTGACCTTCTCATGCAAACTCCTAACAAATTCGGTCTTCTTCTTGTTATCCGTGTTTAACCTTTAACTCACAGGTAAAGACATCAAATCCAACGGGGTCAAAAGATTAAAACCATACACAATTTCTAACGACGAATAATTGTTAGTAGAATGCACGCAACGATTATAAGCAAACTCAACAAATGGCAAACAATCTTCCCAATTCTTTAAGTTCTTTTAAGTATTGCACGCAAAAGTGTTCCTAAAGTTCTATTAACAACCTCAGTTTGTCAATCCGTGTGAGGATGACAAGTAGTAGAGAACAAAACTTTTGTGCCAAGTTTAGCCCATAAGGTTTTCCAGAAGTAACTCAGAAACTTAACATCACGATCAGAAACAATAGTCCTAAATATGCCATGCAACCTAATGACTTCTCTAAAGAACAGATCTGCAATGTTAGATGCATCATTAGTTTTGTGACAAGCAATAAAATGTGCCATCTTAGAAAATATATCAACAACAACAAATATCGCATCTCTCCCCTTCTTAGTCCTAGGCAACCCGAAACAAAGTCCATAGATATGTCAATCCAAGGTTCACTAGGGACAGGAAGTGGTGTATACAATCCATGTGGTTGCGTCCTAGACTTAGCTTGTCTACAAGTTATGCATTTATCGCATACACGCTCAACATGATGTTTCATATGTGGCCAATAAAAATGTTCATGCAATGCACTTAAAGTTTTATCCACACCAAAATGGCCCATCAAACCACCCCCATGTGCTTCCCTAACAAGTAATTCATGAATGGATGATTTAGGAATACACAACCTATCTTCTCTATACAAGAAACCCTTTTGCAAATAGAATTTCTCATGTGGACCATGCATACAAGTTTCAAACACACTCTTAAAATCCTCATCTAGCACATAGAACTCTCTCACTTGCTCAAACCCCATAATTTTAGATTCCAAGGTAGAGATCAGTACGTACCTCCGTGATAGTGCGTCGGCCACTACATTTTTCTTACCTTGCTTGTATTTTGTTATGTAGGGGAATGTCTCTATGAATGCCACCCACTTGCCATGCCGCTTGTTCAGTTTCTGTTGCCCCTTAAGGTGCTTTAAGGATTCATGATCGTATGAATCACAAACTCCTTAGGCCTCAAGTAGTGCTGCCACGTCTCTAGAGTCCTCACCAGTGCGTAGAAATTCTTATCATACGTTATATAGTTCAGCGCTGCTCCATTGAGCTTCTCACTAAAGTACGCCAACGGCCGCCCTCCTTACATCAACACTCCACCAATACCTACACCTGAAGCATCACATTCAATTTCAGAAGTATTAGCAAAATCAGGTAAAACAAGTAAAGGAGCATTAATTAATTTTTGCTTGATAATATTAAAGGACTTCTCTTGCTCCTTGCCCCAATGGAATGGAACGTTATTCTTGATTACTGTCATGATCGGTGTTGCCCGTGTGCTAAAATCCTTAACAAACCTCCTATAGAAGCTTGCAAGTCCATGAAAACTTCGGACTTGACCAACAGTAGTAGGCGTAGGCCAACCTCGAATAGCACTTACCTTGTCTTCATCCACATGTATCCCCTGCGAGCTTACCACAAAACCAAGAAAGACAAGTTTCGCTTGTACAAAAATCACATTTCTTTAAGTTAGCATACAAATTTTCAGCCCTTAGTGTGATTAGCACAAGTCTCAAGTGATTAACATGCTCATCCAAGTTTTTGATGTACACAAGGATATCATCAAAATAAACCACAACAAACATTCTTATGTGTGCATGCAAAACATGATTCATTAACCTCATAAAGGTGTTAGGAGCGTTAGTTAAGCCAAAAGGCATGACCATCCACTCATATAACCCGTATTTGGTTTTAAAAGCAGTTTTCCACTCATCACCTTCTCTCATTCTAATTCGGTAATAACCACTCTTCAAGTCAATTTTACTAAAAATACAAGCACCATGCAATTCATCTAACATATCATCTAGCCTAGGTATGGGATGCCTATACTTAATGGTTATGTTATTGATTGCCCTACAATCTACACACATACGCCATGAGCCATCTTTCTTAGGAACTAGTAAATTAGGTACATCACAAGGTGACATGGACTCAAGCACAAAACCTCTCTACCAACTCACTTACCTGCCGTTGAAGCTCCTTAGTCTCCTCCGGATTGCTCTTATAGGTTGGACGATTTGGCAATGCACTCCTCGGCAAGAAAAAAGATTTGGTGCTCGATTCCCCTCAATGGTGGTAAGCCTTGAAGTAACTCCTCCGGAAACACATCTTCAAATTCCTGCAAAAGTGAAACAACAATGCTCGGAAGGAACCCGGCTATATCACTTGTGTTGAGGAGAATCTCCTTGTAAAGAATCAACAAAAGTGGTTCATGTGTGTGCATTAAATGTTTCAACTCATCTTTTTGGGCCATATATGATTTCTTTTTGGCCTCTTTCCTCTCATTTTCTTTTCCCTCAATTTTTTTCTTCTCTTTTTTCTTTTGCATGGCTATTTCACTCTTTTTATCACTCTTTTTTTCAGCCATTTCATTTTTACTTTCAAAGGACATCTCACTCTTTAGTTCACTCTTTTTTTTGGCCTCATCTCTCTTCTTTTTTTTAATTGGTCCTCCAGCACTTGCTTTGGGGACAATGGAAGTAAAACAATGGAATCTTCTTCAACATAAATGAATATCTATTCTTGTACCCATCATGTGTCACCTGCCTATCATATTGCCACGGCATACCCAACAAGATATGACAAGCATGCATAGGCACCACATCACACCAGACCTCATCCACATACTTCCCAATAGAAAAAGACACCAAAACTTGTTTGTTCACCTTCACCTCCGCACAATCATTCAACCATTGAAGTCTATATGGTTGAGTATGCTTTAATGTAGGTAAACCCAATTTTTCTACCATCACACTACTAGCCACATTAGTAAAACTTCCCCCGTCTATGATAAGATTGCAAACCTTTCTATTCACAAAACACCTAGTATGGAACAATTTTTTCCTTTGGTTAGTCTCCTCCTCCTTGACTTGGGCACTCATGATTCGCCTAGTTACTAGTGCTTCACCTACAACCGCCTCTTATCTCTCATCAGGATCCTCTAACGCAGGTATCTCATCATCATCATCACCCTCACTATGCGGTTAATACTCACCATAGTCATTTAAAATCATCACCCTTTTATTAGGACATTCACTAGCTAGAAATATGTCCTAATCCTTGACACCTAAAACATCTAACATCTATAAATCATAGAGGAGTTTCAGATTTACCTTGCCCTCCTTGTTTAGGCGCCTCTTGTTTGGTCTCAATCTTGGGCTTGGTCACCACCTTATTCTCTTCACGTTTCACCACATTTGATCGCCAAGAAGATGATGAACCCACAGTTTGATTGGTGCGGCCAACTCCTCGACTCTTGAGTTGTTGTTCCACTTTTATGGCCATTTGCATCATCTCGTCTAGATCCAAGTAGTGCCTAAGCTCCACTTGATCCTGTATTTCCCTGTTTAAACCACAAAGAAAACGAGCCATCGTCGCCTCACTATCTTCCTCAATATTTTCCCTAATCATGACTAATTTCATCTCCTTATAGTAGTCCTCCACACTCTTTAACCCTTGCCTCAAAGTTTGTAGCATCTTAAACATCTCCCTATAATAGTGATTGGGCACAGTTGTAGGGACCCGGACGCTAATCAATTCTTAATCGTCATCAGGATCAAATTGCTAATCAAGTAATTAGGGTCATAAATTTTTTTTTATGCGGAATGTAGTGAAATCAAACTAATATACAACTCAGTATAAAATATAGTACATGTCCTGTACCGTCTACACATAAATGAAACTAAGGTTCAACATCTATCATATGTCACAACCCTATATACATCCAAGTCCGAGGTCTCCACTCTATCACGATCTCTCCTCATCTCCTGGACCCTGATCCTGTCCCACCTGTTGTCTTGTACACATACAAACAAGACAACAGCCGGATAATTCCGGTGAAAATATAATCCTAGTATAAATCAATGAAAATGATAAACATAAAACCATGGATAGATAACAGCAATATATATCAAAAGCTGAAACATAATCAATATCAAACTGTCGACAATGCTCGTGACTCCACGACTTAGACTAGACTCAATCCTAGCCTAGGGATCCCGGTTTCTAGATGTGGTATTCCTATATCGACCAACAGTAATAGAAAAGACTCCAGTTCTATCCACATCGATATAACCAAAACACCCAGATGTAAAGATATTGGTATTCCTATATCGACCAACAGTAATAGAAAAGACTCCAGTTCTATCCAAGTCGATATAACCAAACATCTAGTGTCCTGACCTAACCGTCATGGACTGTGGTCCTATCGCCAATACACTATCTTGTGACATCATACAATGTGCCTGTGGCTATCCCGCTATTATCGGGTACTTCTGTCACAAGATTACTCGTCTAATGCATGCTCCTATAACTCCATAGAACAGGCATGTAATCAAATCAATAATCACAATAATAAAACATAATAATAAGTATGTGATTTAGGGAAACTCAAGTACATCCTCCTTGAGTCGATGTCCCAATACCACATTGACTTATACCTTTCGTTCGTAGTGTCGGTCTGGAATTCAAACTCCGTCAATTCATCCATCTGGCAATGGCAATATCAATGATATCATATCAATATACCGTTTAAATCGATACCAATCTGATCAATAGTTCCAAATCAACGGTATAACCGCACAATCCCGATATCCCGGTCAATATAACATCACCAGATAATATATATATTTATGTATATATATATATATATATATATATATATATATATATATATAGATACATACACGTACATGCAGTAAGGCAAATGGCTTACTCTACGTGCAACACGTCTCGCGTGTTTCCACGGTAACTCGCGCATATGCGCGCCCTTACTCGGCGCATATGTGCGAGGCCATTACTCTAAATTGCCAACTCTCGGGTTATCTCGCGCATATGCGCGGATACACGTCGCGCATGTGCGCGAGGCCCTCTGGACATGACTTGCACAGCTCGCGCATATGTGCGCACATCCCCGTGCATATGCACGAGACTCTCTGCCCACTTCGTGCATGTGCGCATCTCATGTCGCGCATGTGCGTGAGAGGTATTGTCCTCGCACATAATTCATTTCACGCCGACTCAAATCGTGTCTCGATTAATATTTTTATAATCACCTTGATTATAACTCAATAATCGTTAATTAACAGTGATTAATTCTCGGGCATTACATTTCTCCCCCCCTAAGATATGATTTCGTCCCCGAAAGCACAGGTAATCCATCATATCAATAATAAGGAATGTAACTAAAGTCGAATAAAAATTTACATCAGTGAAATAATGCTGGGAATTCTTGTCTCATATCTGATTCAGTCTCCCAAGTAGCTTCTTCAACGTCATGACAAGTCCATTGTACTTTCACCAACGGAATCATCTTCGTTTTGAGTTGTTTTTCCTTACAATCAATAATCCGGATCGTTTTTTCGACATAACTCAGACATTCATCAAGTTCGGACTCGTCTGGTTGAACAACATGTGAATCATCAGGGAGATACTTCCGCAGCATCGATACATGAAAGACATCATGTATTCCAGATAATGAAGGCGGCAATGCTAATCGATAGGCATGATTTCCTATCTTTTCAAGAATCTCATAAGGACCGACGTATCGTGGAGACAACTTCCCTTTCTTCCCAAATCGGACAACACCCCTGAAAGGAGAAATCTTCAGGAACACTCGGTCTCCTGCCTCAAATACCAACGGTCATCGCCAAAGGTTGGCATATTTGGCTTGTCTGTCCTGGGCTGCCTTCATTTTCTTCTGAATCAATTCACTTTTTTAGTCATATCTCTGATCATATCAGTTCCAGTCTCCGGAACTTCCGAGATATCATCCAAATATAATGGGGATCTGCATTTCTTCCCGTACAATGCTTCGAATGGTGCCATCTCAATACTCGTTTGATAGCTATTGTTGTACGAAAACTCGCAAAGTGGCAATGCATCTTGCCAATTAGTGCTAAAATCAAGCACTACAGCTCTCAGCATATCTTCCAATGTCTGAATCGTCCGTTCTGACTGTCCGTCAGTCTGTGGATGATATGTGGTACTTAGATGTAACTTCGTACCTAGAGCTTGCTACAGACTCTGCCAGAAGTGCGAAGTAAACCGAGGATCACGGTCGGAGACAATTGACTTCGGCACTCCGTGCCATCTAACCACTTCCTTGACATAGTTATCGGCCATCTGATCATATATATACGTCATTTTGTATGGAATAAAGCATGCTGATTTGGTCAATCGATCAATCACGACCCAAATCGCATCGTAACCTCGGGAGGAACGGGGCAACTGTGTCACAAAATCCATGGAAATGTGATCCCATTTCCATTCAGGAATAGACAAACTCTGTAACAGTCCTCCAGGTTTCTTTCTTTCAGCCTTTCACATGTTGGCAATTCAGACATTTGGCTACAAATGTAGCAATATCAGCTTTCATTTGTTTCCATCAGTATTGAGTTTTCAAGTCATTATACATTTTCCTGCCACCAGGATGAATGCTAAAACGACTTTTGTGCGCTTCTGTCAGTATTCGCTGTCTTAATTCCGAAACATTCGGCACAACAAGACGATTATTGACATACAAAATACCATTTTGAACCTGATATTCCGATCGATGTCCAGCTTTAACCATAGCAATCGACTTCTGTATATTCTGATCAGCTTTCTGAGCTGCTTTAATTCTCAAAATCAGCTCTGGTTCAACTTGAATAGTATATAATCTCATAGGTCTCCGATCTGTCTCAAATACTAATCCAGACAAACAGCAGTCTTCAATCAAATTCGAAACACCCATAGTCGATAAGGATAAAGAACATACCTTTCGACTTAGTGCATCAGCTGCTGCATTGGATTTTCCTGGATAGTATTTGATTTCACAATCAAAATCTTTCAATAAATCAAGCCACCTTCGGTGTCTCATATTCAACTCTGACTGTGAAAACAGATATTTCAAGCTTTTATGATCAGAATAGATTTCGAATTTCTCACCGTAAAGGTAATGTCGCCATATCTTCAAAGCAAAGACTATGGCTGCCAATTCAAGATCATGAATTGGGTAACGAGATTCATGGGGTTTCAGCTGTCTCGAGGCATAAGCGATAACATGTCCTCGCTGCATCAACACACAGCCCAATCCTCAGTGAGATGCATCACAATAAACAACAAATCCACCAGTGCCTGAAGGAATCGTCCGCACAGGAGCACTGGTCAATCTTTTCTTCAATTCGAGAAAACTAGTCTCACATTCCTCAGACCAAACAAATGGAGCATTCTTCTGAGTCAACTGTGTAATCGGTTTGGCAATACTCGAAAAATCTTTAATGAATCGGCGAATAATATCCTGCTAAACCCATAAAGCTGCGTATCTCTGGTACAGATGTCGGTCTCGACCAAGAAATCACTGCCTCAACCTTACTGGGATCAACTGATATACCGTCTCCGGATATGATATGTCCTAGAAATACCACATGTTTCAACCAAAACTCGCATTTCGACAGTTTAGCATACAGTTTCTCCGCCCTCAAAATTCGCAACACAATTCTTAAATGTTCAGCATGCTCCATCACATTCTTTGAATAAATCAATATATCATCGATGAAGATAATCACTAAATCATCGAGATATTTCTGAAAGACTCGATTCATCAATCCCATAAATACCGCTGGTGCATTCGTCAAACCAAATGGCATGACAATTAATTCATAGTGTCCATACCTGGTTCTGAATGCTGTCTTTGAGATATCAGAATCCCTGACTCTAAGTTGATGGTATCCAGATCTCAAATCGATCTTGGAATACACTGAAGAACCCTGCAACTGATCAAATAAATCATCAATACGAGGCAATGGATATTTATTCTTTACCGTTGCCTTGTTTAGTTGCCTGTAGTCGTTACAAAGTCTCATCGACCCATCCTTCTTTCTCACGAACAGTACTGGAGCGCCCCAAAGAGAAACACTCGGTCTGATATATCCCTTGGCCAATAAATCCTCTAGCTGTTCTTTCAATTCTTTCAACTTGATCGGTGCCATCTTGTAAGGAACCCTCGAAATCAGGGACTGTTCCTGGCATCAACTCAATGCTGAAGTCTATCTCTCGAATCGGAGGCAATCCAGGAATCTCATCTGGAAAGACATCAGCAAACTCACACACCACTGGCAAGTCCGCCAATGATGGGCTCGACTTCAGTAAATCAACCAAAAATCCATACACTCCTTTCTGCAATAATCGACTCATATTTATCGCAGATATCAAAGGAATTCTATCTCGAGAACCCTTACCGTAAAATTTCCACTCCTCAGCCATCTCATGTTTGAATCTCACTATCTTGTGGAAACAATCAACTGTAGCTCGGTACTTGGTCAACATATCGATACCGATAATACAATAAAAATCAGATAAACCAAGCACAATACAGTCTAGTTCAATCGTATGCCCATCGTACTGCAGTATACAAGCTTTCACAGACTTCACCGATAACAAACCTGTCCCTAGCGGAGAAGAGACAGACACTATCGCAGACAAGACTCAATAGGTAACGCAGGACTCAATGCAAACCTCTCAGAAATAAAAGTATGCGATGCACCAGTATCAATCAATATGTATGCAGGATACCCAGAAATAAAACAGTTACCTGCCACAACATCGTCAGGTGCATCCTGTGCCTGCTCCTCGGTCAACGCAAAAACTCGGGCCTGCTGTCTAGGAGGCTGGCTCACGGTGTGGATTCCTCCTGGCCTCTGCTGTGACTGGGTAGCCGGTGTTGTCTGAAAAGAATGAATGGCAGATGGTCGTCTACCAGTCTGAGCCGCTGATCCAGATGACTCAGCTGCCTGGGATCCCTGGGTACCTCTCTGGGACACATTCGGGCAAAGTGTCCCTGTTGTTTGCAGATATCGGCTGCTGCCAAACACTCCTCAGTACTGTTCAGTAGGATGCTTCCCTCCACAAGTATTGCAAATAGGTCCAGTATAGCTCTGGCTCTGTCGAGGACTCCCAGAACTAGAAGAACTGCTTCCGGACTTCTTGAACTGCTTCTCTCTAGCCTTCAAGAAATCCTTTTTTCCGCCACTGCTGCTGCCACCTTCAAATCGAGGAGGTGGTTGTTGTGGTCCCGGTGCTGAAGGCACAAACGAAGCTCCTCTTTGTCTCATCAGACCGGCTTCGGCTCCCTTGGCTCGGTTCAGGACATCAGTAAAATTATTCGGTCGCCCTTGTGTTCACTAGTGTAAATATTTCCGATCTCAGGCCGTTAATAAACTGATCCGCCACGGCCTCGTCATGTTCAGTGACGTGGGGAGCAAATCGCAACAGTGAAGAGAATTTGGCCACATATTCTCCAATGTTAAGCTGGCCCTGTCTCAAATTAGCAAATTCGGCTCCCTTGTCCTTTCTGTAAGACACTGGAAAGAACCTCTGATAGAATTCAGTTCTAAACACATTCCAGGTAATAGTCGTACCTCGGTGTTCCAATGCCTGTTTTTTTGTGATCCACCAGTTTTTAGCAACGTCGTGTAACTGGTGTCCTACCAGCTTCACCTTCCGCTCATCAGTATTCCAAGGACTCAAACAACATTTCAATATCATCCTGCCAATTCTCGCAATCCACAGAATTCTCCGTACCCTTCAAGGTCGGTTGATGGAATGACTGGAATCTTTTCAGTAAAGTCTCCATGGGTGTCGCTGTCACATCCATTGGAGGATTCGATGTACTACCCTGTTCCGGTACTCTTCTCGGAGGCATATCTGATAATTAAAGAGGTTAGTAATTCCAACTACCACATATCAGTTTCACTCTTCCTCGGATCATCTTACAGCTGATCCATTCCAAATAATACACTATACCATATCAAAATCAGATATTCAGGCAAACATGTATTAAAAGGGGAATTCATGCTAGCAATCAAAAGCAGGAAAGAAAACCTCAATCTACCCCGCTCACTAGCTCCTATCTCATTCTCAAGGATCTATCGCTCTGATACCAACTGTTGTGGGGACCCGGACGCTAATCAATTCTCAATCATCATCAGGATCAAATTGATAATCAAGTAATTAGGGTCATAATTTTTTTTTAATGCGGAATGTAGTGAAATCAAACTAATATACAACTCAGTATAAAATATAGTACATGTCCTGTACCGTCTACAAATAAATAAAACTAAGGTTCAACATCTATCATATGTCACAACCCTAGATACATCCGAGGTCTCCACTCTATCACGATCCTCCTCATCTCCTGGACCCTTATCCTGTCCCACCTGTTGTCATGTACACACACAAACAAGACAACAGCCGGATAATTCCGGTGAGAATATAATCCCAGTATAAATCAACGAAACATGCAGTTATATGATAAACATAAAATCATGGATAGATAACATCAATATTTATCAAAAGCTGAAACATAATCAATATCAAACTATCGACAATGCTCGTGACTCCATGACTCAGACTAGACTCAATTCGAGCCTAGGGATCCCGGTTTCCAGATGTGGTATTCCTATATCGACCAACAGTAATAGAAAAGACTCAAGTTCTATCCACGTCTATATAACCAAAACACCCAGATGTAAAGATGTTGGTATTCCTATATCGACCAACAGTAATAGAAAAGACTCCAGTTCTATCCAAGTCGATATAACCAAACATCTAGTGTCCTGAACTAACCGTCATGGACTGTCGTCCTATCGCCAATACACTATCTTGTGACATCGTGCAATGTGCCCGTGGCTATCCCGCCACTATCGGGTACTTTTGTCACAAGATTACTCGTCTAATGCATGCTCCTATAACTCCATAGAACATGCATGTAATCAAATCAATAATCACAATAATAAAACATAATAATAAGAGATAGAGGTGGATTTTACGTGTTTTTCGTACCATGTTATGTCGCATTGTGTTGCATTTATCATTTAGACTGCATGCATTTTGTGTTATTTTAGAGTAATTATATCTTCGTGTTGCTCATGTGTTTAGTTGGCGAAAATACAGGAGATTCGTGCAAAACTGAAGATCAAAGCGAGAAATTCGAGAGACCTCCGCCCGGGCGCACATTCATTCCTGCCCGGGCGCGTCCAAGGCGTGGAAAAAATAATTTTTGCGAGAGCCATCCGACCGGGCGGATATTTATGTCCGCCCGGGCGCGTCAGAGAAAAGTTCAAAATAAAATCTGCGAGGACCATCCGCCCGGGCGGAAATTTATGTCCGCCCGGGCGCGCCACCTAATTTTGGAAAGATTTCTTTGGACGATTTCTTCCCTTAATTTTGAAAGGGGAGGAGATTGTAGGGTTAAGGGACACGAAAATCAGGCCTTCGGACATATTCTAGAGCCGCCACAAGCTTTGGAGAGACTTTCGCGCTTGGATTGAAGATTTGAAGTTTTCCGGGCGTCGTTCTTCGCATTTTTCGTCAACTCTCGTATTTCTAATTCAGTTTTCATCTTTTAAACTTTGTTTTGTTTATTTTCAATCATGAATTTTAGTAGCTAAACTTTAATATTTGTTGGGAATTAAGGGGAGCCTACCCCAACTTTGATCTGAATTAATTTATATTTGATTGTTGCGTAATTCTTGATTATACTATTGTTTTTCTTCGTGTTGTTAGAGCGTAGCTAACTTTAACAGCGTTTTTATATTGCGAGTGAGTTCGAGAGAATAACTTGTGATAGGAACGAGTAGTATAATCCATTGATCTACAATTTACATAGACATATGAAATTGGATACGCGCCGATAGTCATAGTCCTTAGGGTCGAAAACTAGGGGATTTCATAAATCGACATGCGATTCACTCTTGATAAATAATTAAATACATTTAATTACTTCATTGAGTCGAATTAGTTTGGCATAGCTCGAGAGAGCGTGTTCAATTGAATAGGAAATCCTGTCGGAAGCATATAATCACTATCGAACGAATTAATTAATTAACGAGGGGTAGGTGAACCGAAATTCCCAACAAATTCATTTCTTATTGAATTTTCCTTAACCATTTTAGACATTATATTTCATTACTTGATTTTGAATAATTTTTGTGCATGTTTATTTGATTTTAGTAGTAATACAACACCCAATAACTTTTCGTTGCTAACGATTTAATAACTGAAAATAATAATTGTTAAATACAATCTTCAGTGGAACGATACTCGTACTCTTATACACTATATTATTACTTGACATCGTGCATTTGCGATTAATTTTCGAGCTTACAAAACCATAATTTTATTGGGGATTTTACTGTGCATGTTTTGCTCGATTAATAAGTATGTGATTTAGGGAAACTCAAGTACATCCTCCTTGAGTCGATGTCCCAATACCACATTGACTTATACCTTTCGTTCGTAGTGTCGGTCTGGAATTCAAACTCTTTCAATTCTTCAATCTGGAAATGGCAATATCAATGATATCATATCAATATACCGTTTAAATCGATACCAATCTGATCAATAGTTCAAAATCAACGGTATAACCGCACAATCCCGATATCCGGTCAATATAACATCACCAGATAATAATTCCTTCAACTAATAATCGATACCAATACAATCTGATATCATATCTCAGTCAATCAACTTCAGAAAATCATAACAATTCTCTAATCAGTCCGTTTCTAAATCTTACTTCGATTCTATGGTGTTTAACATGCCAAGAACATCATATATGACGTGTATTCAATTCCAACAACATCATAATTTCAAAACATGTCAAAAAGTAGTAAAACTTACGTCCAGTTGTAGCCTGCGTTGATATGAACACAGTACCAAAGTCAGATTCAAAATCAGACGGACGGATTTTGCACAATCACGATCCTAAGATTCAAGGACAATTTCCTCCAAAGTTTCCCTTCGATTCCTTATTTCTGAAGATTAAACGTATATGCTTATATATATATATATATATATATATATATATATATATATATATATATATATATATAAATACACTTACATGCAGTAAGGAAAATGGCTTACTCTACGTGCAACACGTCTCGCGCATATGCGCGACCTTCTTCCGCGCATATGCGCGAGGCGATAAGCCCTGGCGCGTGTTTACACGGTAACTCGCGCATATGCGCGCCCTTACTCGGTGCATATGCGCGAGGCCATTACTCTAAATTGCCAACTCTCGGGTTTCTCTCGCATATGCACGGATACACATCGCGCATATGCGCGAGGCCCTCTGGACATGACTTGCACAGCTTGCGCATATGCGCGCACATCCCCGCGCATATGCACGAGACTCTCTGCCCACTTCGCGCATGTGCACATCTCATGTCACGCATGTGCGCGAGAGGTACTGTCCTCGCACATAATTCATTTCACGCCGGCTCAAATCGTGTCTCGATTAATCTTTTTATAATCACCTTGAATTATAACTCAATAATCGTTAATTAACAGTGATTAATTCTCGGGCATTACAAAACCTCTTCCTCATGACCCTCTTCATCTCATCTCAAGTTTCAATGGGTCTCTCATTATACCTCCTCCTAGTGGTTACTAGTTGATCCCACCAAATGAAATCATAGTCAAGAAATTCAATCACCGCCAACCTAACCTTATTTTGTTCGGAGTAGTGGTAACATTCAAACATAAACTCTACCCTCTTTTCTCATTCTAAATATGCTTCCGGGTCAGATTTTCCATGGAATGATGGAATCTTCATCTTAATACTACCTATGTTTCCATCTTCCCTATCCCCATCATATCTACCCCGTACAGCTTCTCTTTTTCCTCTCCCAAATCCTCTACTTCTTCCATTCCTACCCCAATTCTCATTTTGGCTCTCCTCATCTCCTCCCAAATCATATTCCTCATCTTCTCCTCTACCCACATCTTTAGGCTTAGATTTACTCTCACTAGCACTAACTTCAAACTTATCCAACCTCTCATGTAAGGGCTCCAATTCGTTCCTCATCATCCTACTAAAATGCCCAAAAAATGCCTCCATTTGAACCTTAGATAATCCTTGGTTCGAACTATCTCCGACTTCTATCTCAATTTAATTTGCGTCTGCAAGAAAGCGTTAGTAGAAAACAAAATATTCCTCACCCAAATTATCACGGTCACTCCAAATAAATTCACTCGCCTCTCCTATTTTTTTTTTCCTCACAACAAATACTCACCGTCACTCCAAAGAAAATTCACTCGCATTCAAGTGTTTTCACTCAAAATTTGATAGTATTCTTGAAAGTGTGCTCAAGCTTTGTATTTGTATATCAAACAATCAAGTCCAACTCGTGAACAATTGTGATCGACTCACTTAGACTGCGTAGACAAGCAATTTGAAGATAAATAATTTTTTTGACTGTGTGAGACACTTGTATATGACTCACAGAAAGGAATAGAACAAAATACTCAAAAGAAATAATGGTGAATTTTCGGAATTTTTGTACTTTTTTTTTGCTGAGTAATTACTCGAAAATCCCAACAAAAAAAAAATCACCAAAATTTCGGGAACTAACGAAAAACAATATGAAAAAAACAGATCTGAAAAAGAACGAAAGAATAACATAGATATGACAATAGAATGAGAAAGTAATTCGATAAACTTACTTGAATTCAATGAACTTGAGCTCTGATATCAAATGATGTGAATCCACGTACGAATAAAAAGCAAACACGATTAAATATGAATCACGCCATCCATTTAATAACGAAAAAGGAATTCGTGTTGTTGGTCCTCCGTGTTCGCACCAATGAGATCTTATTGAATGAAGCCATTTTATAAAATGTTCAGATACGAGAATAAGTCTAACTCTAATACCATTTGATAGGATCGATTGAAGTGTTTAGAGAAGGTTAAATAAACACTTCCTAAAATTTCTTTCTTCAAAAATAATTTAGTCTGGTTAGAAACTGCTCCAAGGAAGGCATGGGATTCTTTAGAGTACCGGAAGGACCAATCACGAGGGGACGACTGAAGAGATTCAAAGAAACATTGCAAACCTAAAAAGTCTAATGACTCAGTACGTTCTAAACATGAGTAGCAAATAATACATATACAAGCACATGCATTAAAAATAATAATTTTATTAAAAATAAGCTAGCATAAATTTGTAAGCATAGTTTACTCATAAATCGTCAAATCGTAAAGCTTTCGATAATTTATCATTTTGGGTGAAGTTTGATCCTTGAAAGTGACTAGCTGTATCCTCTGGTCGACTGATCATTCTTAGCTCACCATTGCGCATGGTGATGGGTACTAGGCACTGACGTAAAATTGAAATACGATCATTGGACTCCCTCTTGGCCTTCTCCCGTAAACGGGCTCCCTCTCGAGCCTTCTCCCACACGATATTACCAAAAATCATATATAATATCACTTTTGTCACAGTCAATTCACATCCTTCAAAATATTTTTCTTTTCTTTTCAAAAATAAAATATTGTGTCCTTTCCACATTTGTAAAATAACATTTTTAAAAGTAAAAACTGTACAGTTTTACCATAAATCATAAAATCTCATATTTTATTCATAAAAGTTTTAAAATATCATTTACCATGCGTTATGATCCCTCGGGACACTGCCAGACCATTTTGTGCTACCCAGGTGTAAAATAATCGTTTTGCCCTTGGACCTTAAAATTCTCGATTTTGACTTTTTGACTATCCCAATAATTATTTAATATTAAATTTTGCTTTAAATATTTTTATTTAATGTAATTTTTGATTTAATTCTTCATTTCTAAACCATGAAGCATTTAAATCCCGAATTAATTCAAGACTCGATATTTTCGTCCCAAACTTTGAACATAGACTTTTTATACCTAAACTACCCTCGTGAACCATGAATCGACTCCTGTGGACCACGATTTGGACCACTTTTTCTTCCTAGCCTAAAACTGAACCCTAATTCTCCCGAGTAAGCCACGCCCTTACGTGACTCGAGCCAACCTCGCCCCAGCCGCAAACCAGACCATGCCTTTGCCCTAGCATACCCTCCTGGACCCTACTCAAACCCCTGGACCAGTGCACCAGCCCTCAGCATGTAAGACAAGCTGCGAACAGCTCCTATTCCCTCTTTGGGTCGCGGCCTTCACCATACTCATCTACCAACCAGCCCAGCTGCCTAGGAACCCCTCTACAATTGCACCAGACTTTGTTGAACCAGTCCTTGATCGGCACTACAAGAAAAACGGCATACGACAACGGATTTTATCTGTTGTCGTAGCCTTTTTAAAACTGTTGTAACTGAGGGTGTTGTTGAAAGTCCGTTCAACGACAACGGTTTTTAGCCGTAGTGGTAGGTAGAATTTGCCACGGTTTTCCAACATCGTCCCTAATAATTTTAGCAACGGTTTTATTCCAAACCGTCTCTAATTAGCGACGGTTATGTCAACCGGCACTAATTAGCGACGGTTCATTCAACTGTCGCTAACTTAACGACGGTCTTTGTATGATAACTGTCGCTAATATTAGCGACAGTCTTGTATCATTATTTTCGTCGCTAAATTGTTTCGAAAAATAAAAAATTGTTTAATAATTTAATAAATCTAAAAGAAACTAACAATCGAAACTAAAATCGTGTAAGAGAGATAAATTTTAAGTGTTATGAAGAAGTGAGAAAAATTGTATCTGTTATGAAGTAGTGAGAAAAATTTTAAGTGTTGTGTAAAGTGATAAAAATTGTGTAAGAGATAAAAATTTTATGTGTTATGAAGTAGTGAGAAAATTTTAAGTGTTGTGTAAAGTGATAAAATTGTGTAAGAGAGAAAAATTTTAAATATTATGAAGTAGTGAAAAAAAATTTAAGTGTTGTGTGAAGTGATAAAATTGTGTAAGAGAAAAAAATTTTAAGTACTGTGGGGAAAATGGAAAGAAAATAGAGATATTTAAAGAGAGTTTGGTTAAACCGTCGCTAATTTCAAATTAGCGACAGACTGCAGAAACTGTCGCTAAATGTAGCAACGGTTAACATCAAACCGTCGCTATATTGAGCGACGGATGTTTTAAAAATGTCCCTAATTTTAAACATGCGACGAATGTACTGAAAACCGTTGCTATCACTAGATAAACAGGCGCAGTATGTTCATAAACCGTTGTCTTTTGCCCTAAAAAACCCTGAAAGAAAACGGTTTTTAGAATACTGTTGTCGTTGACACCCTAAAAGACAACGGTTTTTATAAAATCGTTGTTAAAACGCACCTACGACAACGGTTTTCACTAAAACCATTGTTAAAAACTTTACGACAACGGTTTTTCAAAAAAACCGTTGTCGTAGACGCGTTGTCGTTGGGAGTTTTTCTTGTAGTGCGGCCCTAACCCTGCGCACAGCCCTCACCTTGCAACCCATGTTCGAACCCTAGCTTCTACATGATAGTCGCGGCTCCTATTGTTGTACGTCCAAGAGTCCAGTCCCTGATACGACTCTTCCCTACCTCTCGGCACCGCCCATGCCGAGCCCTAGCCAAGCTCTGGCCGAGCCCAAGCGCTAGCCTCCTAGCCTAGCCCATAACGGAACCACCATGGCCATCAAGCCATAAAAACATAGGTTCGAATTCTCCCTTAGCCATGCAAGGTTCCAGCCCACTTTTCATACATAAACGTATTGGTTCCCGTCCCTTAATCATCCTGCAATGGCAACGTGTCCTTAGGAATCATAATGTATTTCAAACAAGCGTAAAATCATCAAAACATTGAAAATAATCATCAAAATGCTAAGCGATTTGTATTAAAATATTTTTCATGCTAAGCTACATAAAACATGCATATTATGATTAGAATGGTGCATCAAAATAGTTTGGAACCGTGCCTTTGTATTTAAAACGCTCGAATATTCGATAGTTGGCGTGGGGCGCGAAGAAGGACGAACGGGCAACGAAGACTCCTAGTTTTTTCCTCCTCAAATTTTCGAAAATATGTGTGTGTGGTTGTTGGGACCCGGACGCTAACTCATTTTCTTAATCATCATTAGGATTAAATGGATCAATTGAATAAGTTAGGTCGAATTTTTTTAATTTTTTTAAAAGTTGAACACTTCATAAACAAGTGAACGAAATACTACAACAAGTTATGCTCTATTTTATTCCATTTACAAGATCAAGTGCGATATCTACAATAAGATCAAAGATACAAAACTTTTTCAAACCAAAGTCATAACAAACTAGTGTTCATCAACTACATTTCAAGTATTGAACAACCATGCTTTACATCTAAGCCTGGATCACCACTCTAATCTCGATCTTTCATCCTCTTCTCGACCATGATCATGTCCTACCTGTTGTCATGCACACATACAAACACAACAACAGCTGGATAACTCCGGTGAGAAATATATTTCCCGTATAAACAATGTATAAATGTATTTCATATATGCATATACAAAACATAAAACATGTATCATAATCCATAATCTAGGAAAACATAAATCAATACAAACTTTAAATCAAACTCTTTAACTCTTAATCTTTGACTCGACTCTTATCTAGGGATCCAAGTTTGAATAAGAACGTAACAAGTCTCCCTCCTACTCTGCCTTTCTAGATGGTGGTATGTTCTTATTTCTGAACTTCGGTACACTATATCGAGTATCTACAATAGGAGTCGATCTTCTTCTAAGCGCATCGATATAAACCAAATGTCCAGTGACTTGGCACCTCTGCCAAATACTCTTTTACGATATTTATCTTCTAATCTATGCTTTTCTATAACTCAATAGAACAAGCACATAAATTCAAGTAATACGAATATATCAAAAAAATAACAATCAAGTATGTGGTTTTGGGAAACTCAAGTTATATCTTACTTGAGTTATCGATCCCAGTTTAACATTGATTTATACCTTTTTTTCTCGGGGTTTGGCTTTGGCTCGTTCTTCTATCGGTTTCGAAGTTGAACTCTCGAGTTCGAAGTCTTCAATACCAATCTGGAATGATATTCGAGAAGTTCTATATCACATACAATTCAAAGTACATCTTGATTGATCAATACTCAATCTAATTACGTTTTGATAGCATAACGGCACAATCTCGACATCCCGGCAATGCAAACAACAAGAGGCGAATCTCAACAACTCATAGTCATCAACAAATACAAGCTAAAGTTCTCAAAATCTGCATAGTTTCAATCAAACATAGGCTGGAAATTCATAACAGTTACATACGATGTTCGTTCTTCGATCCGGTCTAGATTATACGATAACTAAAATCTCAAGAAAAAATAATATCAATCATATCATGATTCCTCCAACATCAAACTTTCGAACCATGCAAGAACATAAGAAAACTTACATCCTTTTGAAGCTCTTGATGAGAGGAACACAAAATTATGCTCGGATCGAAAATCGGATGTCCGAATCTCGCACAATCAAATTTCTACGATCTAAGGAAAAAGCTTAAAGGATTTCCATGGAGCTTTCTCGTTTATCTTTGCTGAAATCTAAAGTGGAATGAGGTTTATTTACATATTAACATGCATGGAAAGACATGTGTCATATTTGGCATTCAGCACGTCTCGCACAGCGCATATGGGCGAAACTTTATGCCTCGACATTGACTGCTCGCGCATATGCACGCCCCATCTCCGCACATATGCGCGAGGTCTTCTGTCCTCACACATGAATCGTATGTTTTCCCCACGTTTTCCTCGGCCTTTTCCATCCATAATCACGTCACTTCGTCAATTGATTAATCTCGGGTTACAATAATCAAATCTCACGCCTTACAGTGGTGTGTGTGAATTTTTGGCTGATATGAGTTTTAGAACCCTCGGTTCCTATTTTATAGATTTAAAATTTGCATGTTAATGGGCTTAAGTTTTGGGCCTTTAAGTTTGGAAGCTATTGGGCCTACTAATATTAGGTAAATTAGGCTTATTAAGACCTATTCAATTGTAAAATAAAAGTTTACAAAATTTGTTTTCAAAATAATAATTTTTTGACCTTTAAAAGTCCTTCATTTGACCAAAATCAGCTTTCCGAATAAAATCGAGTTCATCTCGTAAAATAATTTGAACTTCAGCATTTTTAGAAAATTTAATCATATTTAGTCGTATTATCAAGCCTCAAAAACATTTAACGAAAAATATTTTTATCTCGGTTGTCCCCGTTCTCCTTTCCCCAACCTAGTATCGAATGTTCGGATTACATCCTTCAATTTCATCATGTATTAAACATTTAAGCATGTAAAATATATCATTTAAGCATTTAAAATCAATAAAATAAAATAAATAAGAAATTCAAATAATTTGCATGCATGCAATTTACGTGGACTGATTTTTCGGGCGTTACACACACATATTAGAATTTATCAGATCTTCAATGATCATATTGTGTTACCCTAACAATTCAAATCGTTCAAGCCAACCGTTGTATTATATTGTTGTTTTCTTGTGAATCGATGGTCCTTAAACTTCCATAATTTGTTAGGTATACACTAAAAGTTTCAACTTTGGCAGTGATAAGTTCTATTTGATGTGGGTTTTTACAAATTGTTGTAAAACCAAAGTCTTTTAGTGACTTCATTCATAAGCGGAAGAATGGTGACATAGGAGTATTCATCTTCGAACATCCATAAATATATGTTTTTTTTTTCATTATGCACTTTACATTGTCTGTTGCATAACTATTCGTTTCTTGTTAACATGTTGTTTGCATAAAATATATATCTTATCATTAGTCATGACGAACCGTTATCGCACTTGTTTAATTTCAGTGGTCCAGCAAAGCTAGTCATTCAAGAATTTGTCTTAACAACCTAAAAAATTTTAAGGACAACTCAAGTTTTGCAAAATATTTTAAAAGAATTTATTCGCTTCCTCTAATCTTTAATATGATCCCAGCATATGTTGTTAAAAAATTGTTTTAGTTTATTTATTTTTCCTTCAATCAACTAATAAACCCATTAATTTTGAGATAAATGCTTTATATTTTAGGGATGTCATATATAGTACCTGCAATATATATGGTAAATATTGGGTCCAATAATTGTCTTTGCTTAGTATAGCGATCGAACTGTGGTGCTTGAGCTGTTGTGCTGTTTAAAAGATTTGAGTTGTACCATTACCACCAGCTATAGCTTTTGGTAAAGCGATAAGCACTAAGTCCTACAATTGGTATCAGAGCCAAGGTCACGGGTTCGATTCCCATTGATTGCAAGGAGTGCAATTATTGGGAGGGAGATTGTTTGGTGCAATAATTGTCCCTGCTTGGTAGAGAGATCGAACCGTGGTGCTTGAGCTACTGTGCGGGTTTAAAAGATTCGAGTTGCAGCATTACTACCAGCTATAGTTTTTGGTAAAGCGATAAGCACTCAGTCCTACAGTAAATATTATGCCAATTGATTATGATGAAATATCTCATTTGTTATTTATTGTTGGCTTTAAGTCAAAGTTTTATGGGTTAAAAGTTAGTGGTTGTGCGACAAATACACTACAAAGAGTCTCTTGAAGAGATTGAAAATATGTTGGAAATATTTTAAATTTATGATAAATAATTTTTTAAATTAATAACACTAATATTTTTATGAAAATTTATTGTAACGTCCCAAAAATCGAAAAGTTCACGTGAACCACATCTATGCAAATTATTAAAGTTCTTTGGTATTTTATTGAATTATTTTAAAGCATAAAATGCATGTTTATTTTATTAAATTGTGTTAAATTATTTTTATGCATTATTATTGCATAATAGGATTTATTTCATGAAATTTTAAAGGTTCATGCACTAAAGATTTTTAAGTTGCAATTCACGCACGAACGAGGACCTCATTTTTAGCATTTATTATTTGGCGAACTCAGTTTTTATCTATTGATGAATTATTTTAAATTGCTACTTTGCAAACATTAAATTCTTCCGCTGCCATTTTGAACACTAAACTTTATTTATCAATTTAATTATGAATGAGGCCTTTTATTTAATTAAAGAGAAAATTTTCAAATTTTTCCGCAAATTTTCAAGCATCAATTTTCGGGCCGTTATAGCTGGTATCAGAGCAATGGTTCTGTAAGGGTTGTACTACTAATGACCTCGAGAAGCTCATGAAGTCACGTCTTCGGTCTGTGAGTTTTACATTTACGCACTTTGTTTAAAGCATGAAATATTTTAACGGCATGTTTCATGAAATATTTTGTGCCTAGTTTTTTTTGTTATGCAGTATTTATTTAAATTTAAAGGAATAATGGAATTATGCATGTTAGTTACATATGGGTTATATGTATGGAACATTATGTCCCTAGATGCATTCTTGAGCGCGTGAGAGATGATGAGCCTCACCAGGAGGACGGTGGGCATCAGAGACAGGAGGGAAATGCACCTCCACCCCCACCGGACATAAATAAGAATTTTGCTATTGGGCATTAGGAGAGGTCGTAAATTATTTGACTATATTAATTTTTGGGTTAGTAGTACTGATGTTAAGCTTAAAAATTATGAATGTTTTCGGGACTTGTAGAATTTGTAAGAAATTAATGATGGTTCGTGGTTGCTAGTTGAATTAAATTTTTTGAGGATTCCATGCAAGGATTAATGATTCGAAGAGTACGACGAATTTGGAAGTATAAAACGTAGAATTCATTTAGGATACATGCTCTACCTAGTTAGATTTAAGGATGGAATTGCATGAATTGAGAATTTTAGGGACCTAAGAGTAATAACTATTAATTTGAGGACCTAAGTGCAAAAAAAAAATTCTAAGGGACTATTTTTGAATTTACCAAATTTTGGGATTAAATTTTGAGTTCGAGAATTTAAAAGCTTAATGAGGTAAAGATGAAAATTTTATGGGGACAAAAATGCACATTTCGAAGAGTTATAGGGCAAAAATTGTAATCTTCGAGAATTTTAAGGACAAAATTTAAAATTTTGAAATTTTGAGGATTAAATTCGAACTTTTGAGGAACATTTGGGTAAAATCAAAAAAATTTCGAGGTTATGGGAATTGATTTTGGGTTTAATAAACTTAAAATTTCTGAAATCTATGCACGAGAAACCTATAAGGTGGGATTAGGAACGCCAAGAACTTATGGGTAATTGTTGAATTCTTGAGATTAGGGACAAATTGTATAATATTTGAGGAAAGTAAGAACTGATTTTTCCATTTTTAAGAAATTTTGGGGACTTGTTTAGCAGTAAGTAAGAAGCGAATGGTTTAAATGACCGGATTTTTTATGATTTAGATTTGAAGGGATATTTGGAACCTTGAGATATCTGGGTTATAATGTTATAAGAAATGGTAATCAGAAGATTTAGGCCTTGGGGACTTCTTTTTATTTTTCTTGCGTGGTGAAAGAAGACCATTGTTCCCGTAGAGAGAGTAATCAAGAACGTTCTTGATGCCATGCAGGGAGAATGCGGGGTTCACAAAGATATCGGGATGCGTGATTTGTGAATCATCAACAGTGAAATTTGAAGGAGAATCAATCTTGGGTTTGAAAATTTAAGCGTTAGTGAAATAATGTTGTGGCAAATTAAGAATTTAAAATGATGACAATTTAAGGTGAAATTGATCAGTTAGTTAAGTTGTAAAAGTAGACATGAAGCTAACAAAATTTTGGGAACTTAAGTTTTATGTATCATAATTTTTAATCGTGATCTTAAGAGTTAAAATTATACCTTTGTTGGAATTTAATTTTTCTATAAAGTTGGATGTGATTGATGGTTAGGTTACTCGATAGACGAATGTAAGACTTGAGGTAGACACCTTGTCTTGAGAAATTTTTTGTAAGTCATTAAGAAACTTGGGAATAAGTGAATATGTGTTTTGGAATTATGTTATCTAATACTATTTGGGTTGCGTAAGCTTGAATTTTAATTTTATGAAATAGGTATTCGTACGGAAAATTTTGGGTAAAAATAAAATAAAATAAAAGAGAATTAGTGGTGTTCAACATAGGTTACCAGTGAACGAATATGAAGATTTTTACCGAGTAAGAAATCTAAAATCTTGATGTGAGAGTTCTAGAATTCTATGGGTTATAAGCGAAGTTGATTTATTTGAGATAATCTAAGGCTACCATGTGATAACTTATTAAGTTTAATATGTTAGAATTAATTAAATATTAAGGATACGTAAGAAAGCGTTATTCATTTAAATGAGGAAAGTCCAAGGTCTTAGACCTCAAATTTATTGCAATTGGGAAGATAATAGTTTAATATTTAATTGGTGCTAGAATGATTTTATTATTTAGGTAGAAGATTGATATTGTATATTTTGGGTGTTATGGATTAACGTTACTCGAGGATTAAGATTTGCAACAATTTTATACTGGAGAGGTACTTGTAATTAGCTAAGTTACGAAAGTTTGGTGCCACAAGATAAAGATTCGATTCAAAGATCTTAGGCTAATATTATTATGGGGTTGAGATAAAGTTTAAATTTTGAGTGTATTATCGATGATAAAATCGATAAGTAAATTTTGGTACAAAGGTTTATCCAGGTAAACTGCATAAATACAAATGTAATAGATCAATGAACATTACATGTACAATAAAAGAAAAGTAAGACGCAATAAAATTCAGACTGCCATTTCTAATATGGAGAAGTTTGAGAACAGTCAGAATTCGAGGACATAGTAGAATAAAACTAAGTCGCCATAAGTCGTTCTAGGTTGCGACTCGCAAATAAGGATTTCAATAGGCATACTTAATTATGATTGAGGAGATATGAGGACATCTTAAGATTTATTATTTTATCAGAGTAGCGCAGCGGAAGCGTGGACTATTGGGACACTACAATTAAGTCTAAATTTTTGATTATCAAGGATAAGCGAATTTCGGGGACGAAATTCAATTTAAGGGGGGTAGATTGTAACGTCCCAAAAATCGAAAAGTCCACGTGAACCGCATCTATGCAAATTATTAAAGTTCTTTGGTATTTTATTAAATTATTTTAAAGCATAAAATACATGTTTATTTTATTAAATTGTGTTAAATTATTTTTATGCATTATTATTGCATAATAGGATTTATTTCATAAAATTTTAAAGGTTCATGCACTAAAGATTTTTAAGTTGCAATTCACGTACGAACGAGGACCTCATTTTTAGCATTTATTATTTGCCGAACTCAGTTTTTATCTGTTGATGAATTATTTTAAATTGCTACTTTGCAAACATTAAATTCTTCCGCTGCCATTTTGAACACTAAACTTTATTTATCAATTTAATTATGAATGAGGCCTTTTATTTAATTAAAGAGAAAATTTTCAAATTTTTCCGCAAATTTTCAAACACCAATTTTCGGGCCGTTATATTTATCAATTGTTATTCATGTAAAACAATGTTTCCAACATTGAAGAAGAAAAAATTAGAAGTTAAAAGAATATTAATGAGAACACATTGTAGTTTTATTTATTCGATCTCCACGTAATATAAAGTGAACATGAAGTTCAAAGTTTGATTCTCAAAACACATTCTTTGATCTTATGTATAAGATTGCTTATATTTTTTATTTTCATTAACATTTATCTTAAACAATGTATACAATTTTTATGAAGCGAAGAATAACCTCTTTAAAAAAATGAATGAATATCTAACATTAAAAAATAATGGAGGATTGTCGTTCTGAAATAAATCAATGTCCTGTAGGGTCATATTTTATTTTATAAATAAATTTAAAATAAACTAGAAACGTGCATCGACCAATTAATTCAATGAATCCAATTGAATGATGTTATTTCTGATGAATAAAAATTGTATTAAAAGAATAGATTTCAACAATTTATTAGTTCTCTCATAAACTTTGAGATCAAAATGTTATAACTATTGATAATTATTTCACTCTCAATTTTTCTTTTATTATCATGCAAAATAATGAATATCAAGAACTAAATTTGTAGAGATTGTGAATAATAAAATGATCGACAAATTACATGTGAAAATATGAGCTAACTTTAGCGTTAAAGTTATAATTCAAAGTCGGTTATGAGAAAATATTTCCTTTTGTCATGGATATATTATCTTGACAGTGATATAAATAGACAAATCGTAGAATTTGAGGTGTCAAATGGAATTATATTCAACTTTCGAAACAATCTTTTCAATAGAACATTGTGTCATTAATTAAGATAATCATGGTACATGTGATATATTCAAATCTGTACTCTCGAAGAGTTTATAAAAATGATCAAGAATTTGAAAAATAAATTTGCGATGAAAGACTTGAAAAAGACAAAATTCTGTGTAGAGTTATGGATTTAACATTTCTTAGAAATAATATATGCACATTGGTTATAGTACAAAAAAAATGTACTAAAATACTTTTGTAAGTCACATTATTTGATGGTTGTTCAACAATTTGATGGTATGCATACCCTTTTCGCCAACTTGAAAATGTAGAATATATATTTTTTTTTGAAGTTTAAAATGATTTATTGCGATGCATGATTTATTCAAATGCATTATTTTAAATTAATTATGCTTATGTGATGCACGTTACATGATTTCTTGAGTTTCATGTTTCAGACGATTATTCGATGCAGAATCGAGGAAAGGAGGCCGGTGACGATTTTTTTGAGTAATTTTAAAATGCGGTGTTTTATTTTAAATTGGAAAGGGGCATTTTAAATGATTTTTTAGTTTTAATCATTTTAATAGCCTAAATTATTTGTTTAGGGATTTTAGAGTTTTGAAACTTTTAAAGTTTAGCAAGTGTGCATTTTTTTTTTTATCGAGGGATTTCAGTAAAGCTAGTGCTTGATTTAACATTTAATTAGTGGTTAAACTTTAATTAAGTAATTTTACTCCCTAATTATCACCTAAACACATGCACACACACACTTTTACACACACATGTTGACGCCTACACACACACACTATCTCCCTTGCACTTTCATTTTATTTCTAAGAAAGAAAACCTAGGGTTCTACAAGTTCTTGCAGCCGCCCCCTTTCCTTCTCTTTTCCAGCAAATTTTCGTGTAATTCCTTCAAAGAAAATCGAGCCACCATCATCCCGGATCAACCTTCGCTCCATCTCCGCTTCGGTATCGTCGGTTTGGTAAACTTTAATATCAAAAGGCACGTATACTATTTTTCCTGCGTCGATCATGTCATAGTATGTGTTGCATTTTTTAATGCATATAAATACATGTGTGAAGTGTAAAGTTTGAGCGGTAATTGTTTATGTAAGGCTTGAGATTTATTAGTCTTCATTGATGTGATATTCGAAGATATGAGTATGCATGAAATGTAATGAGAAGCAGTAAGTGAGATGGGAGTAGAAATGTAGAACCCGTAAATCAGTTTACGTATAAGCCATGCATAATTCTAGATTTTTAAAATTTAATTGACTTCATTGCATGATTATTTTAAATGCATTTCTTTGAAGTTAATTATTTTATTATTTCAGTTCAGTAGTTTAATTTTTAGCATTTCAGTTATTTCAGTGAGGCCGGACTGGAGTTGGAGTTTTGAGATAGAATTTAAGATTCGAGAAATATTACCAGAAGTTAATTTAGCTAGCAAGTAAGTTCATTTAAGTTAAAAAGGGAGGTTTGAGGATTTAATTTAAGTTGCTTGAGGTGATTAAGAAACAAGCTTATTTAAGTAGCATAATTAAGGGGTTAGCTCACTAAATTAATTAAAGGATTAGTGAGGTTTTTAAAGGTTATTAATGTACTAGATAATCAACTTCTCCCCTACCTTTTTTTTTTTATAGAATTTTGGCCCCCTTAAGTTGATAGCCTATCCTTTGCCAACTCATCAACCTTTTGACCAATTCTTTGCATGTAATTAGTAGGATAATTCTAGGATTTTTAGTCCACCTTAATTAATTAATGGTTGAGCATCATCCTAGTCTAGGAAGCTTGAAAGATCTCGGCCACTACCTCCTAGAAACATCCACCAACTCATTTGATATCAAACCATAATTCAAAATTCAAAAATGAGAAGACTTGGTCTTGATTCTCCCATATATTGTGCACCCTTTCTCCTCACCTTCTTAACCACTTATTCTCCCCCTCCCTCACCACCGAAATCAGCATAATTCAGATTCATTTCAGTAGGAAAAGAAAAAAAAACGTGAGGATAGCTAGAAAGAAAAGGGAGAAAAATCGAGAACTAGAAAGAACAAGAGAAGCCACTCCGTCTCCTCCGCGCCGTCTCGTCTCTTATTTTCGTTTTCATTTCAAACGATAACCAAGGCATGTCTAGATTCTTTCAAACCTCAATCAAGTCATATTATCATTTTTTTTTCAGTACATGATCATGTTTATTCAAGCAAAAAATCGAGATCCATGTCAAAACAGTTTGAAACAACACATGCAGAATTTTTGATATTCCTTGGCAAGCTTCACGTTTTTCTTGGTTTGTGAGTTTCAGGTGATTGGTTCGACTCAAGCCTCCCAAGGCGACATATGTACACGTAATAGGAGGTATTAGGATCAGATTGGTCCGTTCGTTCAAGCCCCTGGTTGCTGGAAATTCAGAAATGGACAGCAACTTCTCATTTGGTCCATTATGAGTTTCGAAATTCAGTTTTGATGGCAAGGAGGAAGGATCTGATCTTGGCTGCCCCAAGGGCCTATAGCCATGGTTAGATCACTCCCCTAGCATGTCTAAGACGTGACTAAGTCGCCCTTTTGGTGGCTTGGTCCATGGCTCATCGGTTTTTAATCTAAACATCAAAACAGCCCCCTATAACCCTTCGGCCACTTCCATTTTTCAGCATATGGTTTTGTTTCTTTTGTTGCTTGGTATGGATCTTGGTTGGCCTATGGCCCTTAGCCACGGTTCATATCATGCTCCTAGATGTCTAGATCGGGCCATGGTCAATCAAATGGCCACTGGAATGGCGCAAGACATCGATCAAGGCAAAACACTACACACGCATGCACGTTGGTTCTCGGTTGGAGTTTCGGTTGAGTTTTGGTGTGACGCGGATTGTGGCTGGCCTAGGGCCCTTAGCCATGGTTCAAATCACTCCTTGGGATGTTGGTATGAGTCTCTGGTCGGTGGTTCACGCCCTAATGGCCGGTAGTCTCGAAAACAACACAAGATACACGATTGTACAGTTGCTGGAATTTTACAGCAAGTTGCTGTGTCGGTTCGGAGGCTCGTTCGAGTTCTCGTTCGGCTTTTAGCCTATGGCCTTGGACTGGATAGTGCCCATTGAGTTAGGAAGGTCATGTTTTTGACCGTTTGTGATTCGGATCATTTTTGAGGTCGTACGAGAATTTACGGTGCGATGTGCCAAATTGACTCTCGAAAGAGCGTTTCATGTTTTGGCCTCCATTTCACCTATATTTCGACCATCATCATTATAGGTGCATTATTTCAGTATTTTAAGCGTATTTTAATCATGACTTTATGTCGGTTCAGTGTCGGTTCAGGTTGGTTCGGAGTCATGATTAAATGCGAAGTCATTAGGCATCATAGTCGCATCTTTTGAACGTAAATTGCGAAGTTGGTCATGTTTAAGCTATTGCATATTTTTCATAGAACAGTTAGGTTGCAGCGAGCCTGAGGACGATCCAATCCAGTTGGTAAAATTACAGGATTTTTCATTAAGCCAGTTAATTATATTACGTGCATGAAAACAGAAAATGATTATTTTTGATATTTATGCGATATGGCTTGTGGTTCATTCACTATGTGGGAGTATTATTTTATACGGTCGCCAGTGACCGCCCAGTTCAGTTTGGTACCACCCGGTCGCCAGTGACCGGCCAGCTCAGTTCAGTTTCAGACTCCCCGGTAGCCAGTTACCGATCAGTTCAGCTTAGTGCAGTGGCCACAGGCGTAAAACATAATCTCAACAGAAAAATTTTACCAGTTATTTCAGTACAGGGCTCCAAGGAGCAAACATTTTTACTGTGATTATCAGTTCAGTTATGCACGTATTATAATTGCTCAGTACGGATTATTTTCAGCATGCCTCATGACATGATATTTTATCCCATGCACATTTTACTTCAGTATTTACTCGTTACCTACGATATTTGCATGCTGAGTCTTTAGGCTCACTAGACTTGATTGTTGTAGGTACTGATGAGGCCAGGGCCGAGGGCGGGGACCAGTGAGCCAGCTTCGGTCGGCAGTAGTGGCACCCGAGGACCTCAGTGCAGCAGTTGTTATTTTATTCCGCAAACATTTTATCAGTCGTTGGATATTTTTAAATTGTGATTTTTGGCAAACTTTATTTTCTTCCACTGCGATATTTTAAACTTTGAACTGGATTTATAAGTTGATTTTATGAATGAGGTCATTTAAGTTCTTTTAAAAAGAAAATTTTTAATTTTCCGTTAATTTTCAAGCGAGGATTTTCGGGTCTTTACAAGAAAAGACATGGAAAGGCATGAAAAACTAGAGTTTTGAATGCAAGGAAGACCGCACTTGCACTCATGGTTGGACCGCACCGCGGTGAAGAGGCAGTAGGGTATGACATTTTTACGGTAAAGTCACCGCACCTGCGGTGAAAACAAGAACGCACACGCGGACGCTGGTTTTCAATTTTGGATAGGGCTGCCGAGAGCAGACTGCACCCGTTGTCCAAAAGACACCGCACCCGCGGGCGTCGAGTTTTGGAAAATGAAAGTGGTGCCGTGAGCTTAGCGCACCCGCGGTCATGAAGAAGCGCACTCGCGGTGCTCTATGAGAGAAATCCACCTTTGATTCTTAAGTTGACACATGGCATGTTATATAAATACTTAGTGCATGAATTGTTCTTCTTCATTCCAGCAGACCAACAACGAGAGAGAGAGTTTCTTCAAGCCTTTCCCTCCATCTTTATCATTTGGTTGTGTAAGATTTACTCATCCAAAAGTTAATCCAAGCTTAGATTCTTGTTCCTCACTTTAAAGGCTACAAGAGGATGTAAGTTGGGTTATGTTTCAGCATGATTTAGATTCCATGTGTTGAAAGATTTATGATATGATGGTTATTATGTATTCCTGACATGTTGGACATAGTATATTTGCAACCGGATCGAAGAACGGATACCGTATGTTATTACTAGTATTTTCCAGCATATATTGAGTTGAGATATACAGATTTTAGAATTGATATTATGTTCTAATAAGGCTTGTGAGTTGTGGATATTGATTATGTGGTATTGATATGACCGGTATCGAGAAAATATGTCGTTATGCCGTCGAATTGTATCAAGATTGATTACTGATTTTTATATGTGTGAATTGAGTTATAGATTGATAGAATACATCTTGAATGTATCATTTCAGAGTTGATACTGACAGATTCGGCATCAAGACTTCGATTACGACAAGACTTTGCAACGACAAGAAGGTATAATTCATGTGAATTCAGGAGATATGACTCGAATCAGAATTAACTGGAGTTTCCCAAAATCACATACTAGATTGTTGTTTTTGTTTGATTATGATTATGCCTTGTTTATAGATTTATATTCAAGCATGAAAGATAGGAGAGTCATTGGCAGATTTGACAAATTTCTAGATGTTCGGTGGTATTGACGCATAGGAGCAGACTTCCTCCGATTGTAGACATTCGATACAGATAGGACCGAAGTCTAGGAATAAGACGCACCGTCACCCCGATTGGGAGGGTAGGTGGCAGACAGTGACGTCTTATTCACACCGGGATCCCTAGAGTTAGAGTTTGAGTCGAGTCAAGATATGAATTGATTTGAGTTGCATACTTATATTGCTTTGGTTTCATAGATTATGGAACCCATTGCTATTGCTCTTATTCATGTTAGTGTACTTCATGATTTATATTGCGTATATGCATGTACAACATGTTTTATTCTAAGATTCGTTCTCACCGGAGTTTCCGGCTATTGTTGTGTCTGTATGTGTGCATGAAAACAGGTGGGACAGGATCTGGGTCTCGACGAGGATGAGAGATTGATAGAGTGGTGATCACGGGCATGGAAGAAGAACTAGTGGTCTAGATGTTTGGACATTGCTATACTAGTTTGTATATAAGTGTTGAAACAAGACATGATTGTATTTATGTTTGTTGAAATAAAATAGAGACATCTTGCTTTATTTATACATTTGATTTAATGTTAAAAGCAAAATTTTGACCCGCATTTTCTAGAAAAGATCCAATAAATCCCAAAAGAATTGAGTTAGAGCCCGGGTCCCCACAACAGGTGGTATAAAAGCAGTAGGTTCTGTAGACTGAGATAGAATAGAATGAGTGGGGTAGATCGAGTCATCTTCCTTGTTTTGATGTGCTAGTATGATTTATTGCTTTCCCTATTACATGTTGTATTGTTATCTGAATTAATTGCAGCATGTATTTGTAAAGACTGAATCAGAACCGATTCTGGATCAGAGGTATATGATCAGAGGAGGGCTGAGACAGCTTGTATAGATTGTGTACCAATCTTGTTGATAATCAGATATGCCGCCTAGAGGAATACCACAACCAGCTGCAGGTCAAGTGCCAGAACAGGGTATTACGTCAGGTACTCAGATGGATGTGATCGCTACACCTATGGAGACGTTATTGAAGAGGTTTCAGTCATTCCATCCCCCGACTTTGAAGGACACGGAGACTGCAGTGGATTGTGAGAGCTGGCTGGATGATATAGAGATGCTATTTGAATCTCTTGCTTATACAGATGAACGAAGAGTGAAGTTGATTGGGCATCAGTTGCAGGAAGTGGAAAAGAGTTGGTGGCTTACCACGAAAAGAGCATTGGAGCATCGAGGGATCGATATTACTTGGAAGGTATTCAAAGATGAATTTTATCAGCGTTTCTTTCCAGTCTCCTATCGAAAAGACAAAGGGGCAGAATTTTCCATCTTGAGACAGGGGCAGTTGAACATAGAAGAGTATGTTGCCAAGTTTTCTTCCTTGCTCCGATTTGCGCCACACGTGGCAGGAAATGACGAAGCAGTCGCAGACCAGTTCATCAATGGTTTAAACCCTGATATTTTTACTTTGGTGAACATAGGACGACCCAATACCTCTTCTGATGCACTGAACAGAGCGAAAGGAGCAGAGGCTGGCTTGATTAGGCAGCGAGGAGCTTCCTATAGTGTTTAGAGTCAGAGACAGCCACAGCCCACCGCACAGTTTCCATCACCTCCTCCTCGATTTGATAGTGGAAGCAGTAGTAGTGGCAGGAAAGATTATTTGAAATATAGAGGCAAGCAGTTCAAGAGATCAGGGAGCAGTTCGTCGAGCTCCAGTGGGTCACGACAGAGAGGTCCTGGCCAGAGTTCAGAGTATACAGGTGTTTACTGTAGTTCTTGTGGAGGCAGGCATGCCACTGAACAATGTCAGGGAGTCATGGGCCGATGCAATATTTGTAGACAGCAGGGACACTTTGCCAGATTCTGTCCCAGAGAGGTGCTCAGCAAGCTCAGAGTGTAGGAGCATCTGGTTCAGTATCTCAGCCTGAGAGGTAGGCATCATCTATTCATTCCTTCCAGCCGCCACCTACACAGATTCAGTCCCGAGCCAGAGGTACCCAGACAGTGAGCCAACCTCCCAGACAGCAGGCTCGAGTGTTCGCACTGACATAGGAGCAGGCCTAGGATGCGCCAGACGATGTGATTGCAGGTAGCTGTTTTCTTTGCGGTTATCCTGCATATGTATCGATAGACATAGGTGCATCCCATACATTCATTTCTGTGCATTTTGCATTGACACATGCATTGCCTGTCGAGTCATTGTCTACTGTAGTGTCTATTTCTTCTCCGTTGGGAAGTGGTCTGATATCTGTGACTTCAGTTAGACATTGCATACTACAGTTTGAGGGTCACGAGATTGACTTAGATTGCATAGTGCTTGGTTTAGCTGACTTTGATTGTATAGTGGGTATTAATATGTTAACCAAGTACAGAGCCACCGTAGACTATTTTCACAAGATTTTCAGATTCAGACCTGAAATGACAGAAGAATGGAAATTCTACGGTAAGGGTTCCAGATCTCGGATTCTCTTAGTGTCTGCTTTGACTATGAGTAGATTATTGCAGAAAAGAGCAGAGGGGTTCCTTGTCTATTTAATAGATCTACTGAAATCGAGCCCTACTTTGGCAGATCTGCCAGTAGTGTGTGAGTTTGCAGATGTATTTCCATATGAGATCCCAGGGTTACCCCCAGCCCGAGAGATAGATTCCAGCATAGATCTTGTGCCAGGTACTGTTCCTATATCTCGAGCTCCGTATAGGATGGCGCCGATAGAGTTGAAAGAATTGAAAGCACAGTTAGAAGATCTTCTGACCAAGGGATACATTACACCGAATGTGTCTCCTTGGGGCGCTCCAGTACTCTTTGTACGAAAGAAAGACGGTTCGATGAAATTGTGTATCGACTATCGGCAACTGAACAAGGCGACGGTAAAGAACAAATATCCATTGCCTCGTATCGATGATTTATTTGATCAGTTGCAGGGATCCTCTGTCTAGTCCAAGATCGATCTGAGATCTGGATATCACCAGCTGAGAGTTAGAGATGTTGACATACCGAAGACAACATTCTGAACAAGGTATGGACATTATGAGTTTGTTGTCATGCCTTTTGGTTTAACGAATGCTCCAGCGCTGTTTATGGGATTGATGAACCGTGTCTTTCAGAGGTATTTGGATGAGTTTGTGATTGTTTTTATTGATGATATCTTAGTTTATTCTAAGAATCTGAGTGAGCATGCCGATCATTTGAGAATTGTGTTGCAAACGTAGAGAAATGAAAGATTAGTTGCTAAACTGTCAAAGTGTGAGTTTTGGCTGAGACATGTTGTCTTCTTGGGTCATATCATTTCTGGAGACGGTATTTCTGTAGATCCGAGTAAAGTTGAAGCTGTGATCAGTTGGCCGAGACCGACTTCTGTGCCAGAGATACGCAGTTTCATGGGTCTAGCAGGGTACTATCGACGATTCATTAAAGATTTCTCCAGTATTGCGAAGCCGATTACCCAGTTGACACAGAAGAATGCGCCATTTGTGTGGTCTGAGGATTGTGAGTCTAGCTTTCTAGAGTTGAAGAAGAGGCTAACCAGTGCTCCAGTGTTGACGATACCTCAGGTACTGATGATTTTACTGTATATTGTGATGCATCTCACAGAGGGCTAGGATGTGTTCTTATGCAGCAAGGACATGTGATCGCATATGCCTCTAGACAGCTGAAGCCACACGAAACCCGATATCCAATTCATGATCTTGAATTGGCAGCTATTGTATTTTCACTAAAGATCTCGCGTCATTATCTGTATGGTGACAAATTTGAGATTTACTCTGATCACAAGAGCCTGAAATATCTGTTTTCTCAGTTAGAGTTGAACATGAGACATCGTAGATGGCTCGATTTGTTAAAAGATTTGCGAGATCAAATACTATACAAGAAAGTCAAATGCAGCAGCGGATGCCTTGAGTCGAAAGGTATGTTCATTATCCTTATTGACGATAGGTGTTTCGAATTTAGTTGAAGATTGCTATTTGTCTGGATTGACATTTGATACAGATAGTAGACCGCTACGACTTGCTTTGATTCTAATTGAGCCAGATTTGATTATGAGAATCAAGGAAGCCCAAAGAACTGATCAGAATGTGCAGAAGTCGATTGATATGGTCAGATCAGGACATCAGTCAGAGTATCAGGTACATGATTATGTTCTGTATGTGAATAACCGTATTGTAGTGCCAGATGTTCCAGAATTGAAACAACAGATTATGTCAGAAGCGCACTGTAGTCGGTTTAGTATTCAACTTGGTTGCAGAAAGATGTACAATGACTTGAAGACACAGTTCTGGTGGAAACAGATGAAGTCAGATATTGCCGAATTTGTGTCTAAGTGCTTGAATTGCCAACAGGTGAAGGTCGAGAGAAAGAAGCCCGGAGGTTTACTTCAGAGTTTAGCTATTCCTGAATGGAAATGGGATCACATTTCCATGGATTTCGTTACGAAGTTACACGATCATCCCGGGGCTGTGATGCGATTGTGGTCATTATTGACATATTAACAAAATCAGCGTGTTTTATTCCATACAGAATGATATACCGACACGATCAGATGACCGAGGTATATGTCAGAGAGGTAGTCATATTACATGGTGTGCCGAAATCTATCGAATCAGATCGTGATCCACAATTCACTTCACATTTCTGGCACAGTTTGCAGCAGGATTTAGGTATGACATTGCACCTAAGTACTGCCTATCATCCCCAGATAGACGGACAGTCAGAGCGGACTATCCAGACTTTAGAAGATATGCTGAGAGCCGTAGTGCTAGACTTTGGCGCTAGTTGGCAAGATTCACTGCCACTTTGTGAATTCTCGTACAACAACAGCTATCAGACGAGCATTGAGATGGCTCCGTTTGAGGCGTTATATGGCAAGAAATGCATATCTCCTCTATATTGGGATGATATATCTGAGGTACCAGAACTTGGGCCTGATATGATTCGTGAAATGACTGAGAAAGTAAAGATAATTCACAAGAGAATGAAGACGGCACAGGATAGGCAAGCCAAATATGCCAATATCAGACGTAGACCATTGGTATTTGAGCAAGGAGACAGAGTATTCTTAAAGATTTCTCCTTTCAGAGGCATTGTCAGATTTGGCAAGCGTGGAAAGTTGTCTCCTAGATACGTCTGTCCGTATGAGATTCTCGAAAAGATTGGCGATCGAGCATATCGACTTGCTCTTCCTCCTTCCTTATATGGGATACATGATGTTTTTCATGTATCGATGTTGCGTAGATATATGCCAGATATTTCTCATGTCATTCAGCAAGACGAAGCCGAGCTTGATCACACTTTGAGTTATGTTGAGCAACTGATACAGATTCTTGATCCAAAAGAGAAGCAGCTCAGAACGAAAACTATTTCGCTTGTGAAAGTCCAGTGGAGTCGTCATGGCATCGAGGAAGCGACTTGGGAGACAGAAGCAGATATGAGACAGAGACATCCCGAGTTATTTACATGATGTGAGTATGTCTTCAGTTTTGATTATATTGCTTTTCATATATGATTTGATAGATTGCCTACGATTTCGAGGACGAAATCATTTCTTAGGGGGGGAGAAATGTAAGGCTTGAGATTTATTAGACTTCATTGATGTGATATTCGAAGATATGAATATGAATGACATGTAATGAGAAGCACTAAGTGAGATGGGAGTAGGAAAGACATGGAAAATGCATGAAAAACTAGAGTTTTGAATGCAAGGAAGACCGCACCTGCACTCATGGTTGGACCGCACCCGCGGTGAAGAGGCAGTAGGGTATGACATTTTTACAGTAAGGTCACCGCACCCGCGGTGAAAACAAGAATGCACCCGCGGTCACTGGTTTTCAATTTTGGATAGGGCTGCCGAGAGCAGACCGCACCCGTGGTCCAAAAGACACCGCACCCGCGGGCGTCGAGTTTTGCAAAATGAAAGTGGTGTCGTGAGCTTAGCGCACCCGCGGTCATGAAGAAGCGCACCCGCGGTGCTCTGTGCGAGAAATCCACCTTTGATTCTTATGTTGACACATGGCATGTTATATAAATACTTAGTGCAGGAATTGTTCTTCTTCATTCCAGCAGACCAGCAACGAGAGAGAGAGTTTCTTCAAGCCTTTCCCTCCATATTTATCATTTATTTGTGTAAGATTTACTCATCCAAAAGTTAATCCAGCTTAGATTCTTGTTCCTCACTTTAAAGACTACAAGAGGATGTAAGTTGGGTTATGTTTCAGCATGATTTAGATTCCAGTGTTGAAAGAATTATGATATGATGGTTATTATGTATTCCTGACATGTTGGACATCGGATCGAAGAACGGACACCGTATGTTATTACTAGTATTTTCCAGCATATATTGAGTTGAGATATACAGATTTCAGAATTGATATTATGTTCTAATAAGGCTTGTGAGTTGTGGATATTGATTATGTGGTATTGATATGACCGGTATCGAGAAAATACGTCGTTACGCCGTCGAATTGTATCAAGATTGATTACTGATTTGTATATGTGTTGAATGAAAGGGGATCGGTTACGGTGCCGAATGCGCAACGGAAGTTTAAAAAATTTATTTTCTTGGTAGAAATTTCGGCCACCACACCATTTTGTGCAACAAATACAAACAACACCAATATGACATTCATAGGGTGTAAGAAAGTATACCTATCAACCTCTTGAGGTTGATGTATGGCTCCAACTAAGATTTGAATGGAAGAAGATCTACAAGCTCTCCTCCTTTCTTCTTGAATCTTTCTTCAAATTAGGCCCACCACCAACTAGGTAGATCCTCTCATATTTTGCACTAGAAAAATATGAGGATTTTTCAAAGAGAAGTTTTTGTTATTCAACAACTTGAAGAACAAAAATGGAGGAGAAAAATTTTTGAGAGAAAAGGATGAAGTTTCGACCATCTTGCTTGGAGGGAGGAGTCGAATGAATTGTCTTGGTGTTGCAAAAAGCAAAAGTAAAAAAGTTGCATGCCATGCAATTTTTTTTATTCAAAAGTAATCTCCACCTCTTCACCTCCCAAGCATGTATATTATATGGTTTTTATCAAAATAAAAAACCATGGACTAAATTTAATTATCTCAAACATATTTGAGACTAATTAAACATTACTTGAATTTACCCAAGTCCCACTAGTTAAATAATTAATTTAAATTGAGCTCTACAAGACTCAATATAATTTAATTAATTCAACACTTGAATTAATTTAATTATTTGGACTCTACTAGGTCCACTAGTGTTAAATTAATTCAACACTTGAATTAATTTAATTTAGTCCATAATAATGTTTATGAAAATCACAATTTTCAAATACATTATTCACTTGGCCAACTTTTAATTTAGGAACACTTCCATAAATTAAAATTTACATTTATCTCATAGGAGTCATACTTCTATTTTTCTTTACACTTATAAACTCATTTATAAGTCGTTCAACACATTGAACTAGTTTCTCCTTTATAAAAGTCATACTTCTAATTTTGCTTACGCTTATAAACCCCTTTATAAGCCGTTCAACACATTGAACTATTTTACTTCTCAACGGGATCTAGAAAGCTAGTACTTGTGTGGCCCTCAATGGTTCATTGATACAACTAGCCGTGGGTTCACATCTCTATGTGATTCGGACTAAACATGTCCTTATATGAGCATACCCCAATTGCTCCATTCTTATTTATCAACACATTGATAACAAGAACGTCAGAACTCAAGTCTGATATTACCCAACCAATCATGTTTAACGCCTAGCAGCATCGCTTACATGATTCCCTAGGTATCAAATGATAGTGCCTGCAAGAACCATTCAATTATGGTTAGCGTACAGTACGGTCCCTTCAACTCATATATCCCGACCGATTCGACAACCATTGGTTTATCGAGAGTTGTCAATGAATCGATACTATGTGTCATGTCGTAGTTGCATCAATGGTGTAATCTATGAAACCCCTTTCATAATTACAACCATACTTTGGCCAGAGATTTCAACCTACATACACATGATAACACATAGGATATCCATACCCGAAGGTAAGCGGTGAATCCCAGACTACAATGCATCGACTCCTATGTGTTTCGACAGAACACCCAACCTTGCCACCTGATGACCCCATAAGAGTCGGTAAACAAGTCAAAGTGTAATTCTAGCACATAGAGTCTCAATGTTGTCCCGGGTCATAAGGACTAATTCTGTACAACCATAAACCAGGACTTTTCCACTCGATAAGTGAGAACCACTTGGAAAGTCCTTTTATGGAGGGTTGTTCAGTGCACTCTACAAGGAGCACCTATCTGCATGTTCGGACATCACAATGTCCCCTACCAATGAAACATGGTACTCACATCGCAGCTACTAGTCTCTAACTCGAGCGGCCTATATCCTTCTTAGTGGCGGCTGAATCGACTAGGAACCGTTTAGAATATACAGTATTACAAATATGAGTTTCATGATACTCATCATATGAGCATCTCATATTCTTTCTACTATTTGTATATTCAAGGGCTTTATCTATGCAACTAGCATGGGTATACAGATAAAGATGTGCCAAAATAATAATATCAAATATTACTAAAATAAAGATTGCTTATACATAGAGTTTCATTGTGAACACTCGGCCAACACTTGGCTCGACGGGCACCTACTCTAACAATCTCCCACTTGCACTAGAGCCAACTACCCATATGTTTTAAACCCATTGATTCGCGATGCTAGACGAATAATGGTCCAGGTAAAAGCTTAGCTAGTGGATCAACAACATTATCTGCGGAGCCGACTATGTCAAAAGACACTTCTCTACTTTCCACAATCTCTTCGAGGATGTGGTACTTTCTCAATACTAGTTTGGATTTCTGATGAGACCTAGGCTCCTTTGCTTGAGCTATAGCTCTCGTGTTGTCACACAACACCGGGACAGGAGCAACTCCATTAGGAATGACACCCAACTCTTGGACGAAATTCCTTATCCAAACATCCTCCCTTGCTGCATCTGATGCAGCAATGTATTCGGCCTCTGTGCTGGAATCCGCAGTATTGTCTTGCTTGGAACTCTTCCAAGAGACTGCAGCACCATTGAGCATGAATACAAAACCAGAGGTTGACTTCGAGTCATCGATATCGCTTTGGAAGCTAGAGTCGGTATAGCCTTCCAATTTTAGTTCTCCACCCCATAGACCAAGAACACATTATTGGTCCTTCTCAACTACTTGAGGATGTCTTTCACAGCTTTCCAGTGTGGAAGACCAAGGTTCGATTGATATCAACTCACTACACTTAGTGCGAAAGCCACGTCAAGACGTGTAGATATCATCCCATACATGATGCTACCAATTGCCGAAGCATACGGAATGCGTGTCATCGCCACTATCTCTGCATCAGTCTTGGGAGACAGACTTGGATAGGGACACGCCATGACACATTGGTAGGTGTCCTCCCTTGGACTCATCCATCGAGAACGGCTTCACGATGGTATCAATGTATGTGGACTGGGTGAGACCAAGCAATCTTCTCGATCTATCTCTATAGATCTGTATTCCCAATACAAAAGATGTTTCACCCAAGTCGTGCATCGAGAACTTACTCGCTAACCATATCTTAGTTGATTGCAACATTCCTACATCATTCCCAATGAGTAGAATGTCATCAACATCCAACACCAGGAATGTCACAACACTCCCACTAACCTTTTTATACACATAGGGTTCCTCATGATTCTTAGTAAATCAAACTATTTGATTGTACTGTCGAATCTGAGGTTCCAACTCCTAGATGCCTGCTTTAGATCATAAATAGATCTCTGAAGTTTGCATACCATATGCTCACTTCCGATAGATGTTAACCCTTCAGGTTAAGACATGTAAATAACTTTCTTAAAATCCCCATTAATAAAGTCTGTCTTGACATCCATCTGCCATATCTCATAGTCATACCATGCAGCTATGGCTAGCAAAATCCTTATGGACTTGAACATTGCGACTGGGGAAAAGGTTTCCTCAAAGTCAACTCCTTGTCTTTGAGTATATCCTTTTGCCACCAATCGCACCTTGAAGGTCAATACCTTCCCATCCTCCCCAAGTCCCTAAGGGAACAGTTCCCTCAGGTGGATCCACAAGATTCCATACTTGGTTCGAACACATGGAATTCATCTCAGATTCCATTGCTTCAAGTCACTTGGATGAATCGGCATCAGATAACGCTTCTTTGAAGGTCCTTGGATCACATCCATGGTTAGGCTCATCATGGCCCTCTTCAAGAAGCAGACCATACCTCATAGGTGGTCTCGAGACTCTCTCGGATCTACTAGGAGCTTGTATCTCCTCTCTTGGCTCTTCGGGTGTGGGTTCTTCAATTGTGGGTGTCTCTCGAACCTCTTCGAGTTCTATCATCTCCCTTTTTCTATCCAATAGAAATTCCCTTTCAAAAGGGTCGCATTCCTAGAAACAAACACTTTTGTTTCTTGGGGATGATAGAAGTAGTATCCAATCGAATTCATTGGATATCCCACAAAGTAATATAAAATGGATCGACTATCCAATTTATCTCCCACTACCTGCTTCATAAGCAGGGCACCCCATATTCTAAGATAAGAATACTTAGGAGGCTTACCCATCCATATCTCATATGGTGTATGCCTTTGAATGGACATTTAGTGGAATATCTTTTAATTTAAGTTATAGAGATCGTTTTCAAGTTCACCAGTACCAATCAAACATTCATTCATGTAAATATTGCAAACACCTTTGCAAAATAAACAAGAATATCCATTTTTATCAACATAGAAATGGAAACAATGTTTTTTTACAAAAATAGGTACAAACAAAACATCTCATAAAATTAACTTAAACTATTGTTCAATAATAAGTAAACATCTTCAATAGCCTTGGCAGCAACTCTTGCTCCATTGCTCATCCTCTAGAAGGTCACACCTTCCTTAAGCATTCTACTTCTTCCCATCACCTATAACTCATTATAGAGATGTGAGTCACAACCGGTATCTAATACCCAAGAAGTAGAGTTAATTGAAACGTTTACTTAAATTTAGAACATACCGTTTCCAGAACACTTCTGGGCCAGATATTCCTTGCAATTTCGCCTCCAATGTCCAGGCTTCTTGCAGTGATGACATTCATCAGTAGTCTTGTCAGCCTTAACTGGTGTGGCTGCCACAACGGGATTCGGAGATTGCCTCAACAAGGGCACGTTCTTCTTGGGACGTTGGAAAGAACGCTTCTTTCCATTCTCATGTGGATCAATCTTCGTACCAGATGAAGAACCCACATAAAGAACCAACTTCTCTTTCTTGATGGTGGATTCAAACGTAACAAGCATGTTTACCAACTCCTCAAGGGTCGGTTCCATCTTGTTTATGTTGAAGTTCACCACAAAAGGATCAAATGAGCTAGGCAGCGATAACAGCAACACGTCGGTGGTCAACTCCGAAGGCAAGATCAGATCCATGCCAACGAGCTTGTCCACGAGCCCGATCACCTTTAGGCCATGCTCATGGACCGAGGCCCCATCTTGCATGCGTAAAGTGATCAGCTCCTTGACGGTAGCATGCCTAAGAGGACGTGTTTGCTCTCCAAAGAGCTCTTTGAGGTGCAAATGAATGTCAGCAGCACTCTTTGCACCCTCAAAACGCCTCTGCAGCTCCTCATTCATAGAAGTCAGCATATAACACCTGGCTATCAAGTCATGGTCACACCATTCCTTGTAAGCCTGCAATTCCTCAGGATTGCAGTGAGTCGGAGCCTCAACAGGGGGCGACTCAGTCAGTGTATATGCTACCCTTTCCGAATTGAAGACGATTTTTAGGTTTCTTAGCCGAGTGAGGTAATTAGGTCCAGTTAATATGTGTTTGTCGAGTATTACAGATATAGAATTGCGCATCGAAGACATTGTCGATTTGTACTGAAAAGTAAAAACAGATAAATGTTGATGACTATTTTAAATATTTAGTAAGATATGAAGTTTGGACTTTTACTTCATAAATATTGGCTCCCACTGTTTTGACATCTTTCACTACCCTCTAGTGAAAGCGGGAAACTCCTTTCCTCAGTAGGTACGTAAGGTCCAATTAGCGAATTATGATCTCGAATAATATCAGCCAATCACAATTCCTAAAAGGTAGTTTCCAATTGCATCACAATGCAACCCTTAACGTAAACTTTTGTCTCACGTTTGATTAGGACCCAATAATATGACGTCGTTCATCTTTACGTGTCAAGCCTAACCCATCGACATTGAACCTTAATGGACGGTCGCCATGAGTTCCCTCAATAATATGAGCCGAAATCATGGGAGTTCCACGTAGTTCACATCACCATGTCAATGGATGTCACAGCTTTCCGGCACCCAAAGCTCCCCCAATAATATGAGCCGAGCCCCGAGTACGGGTAGCGTTCATCATGCACCCATTGTCGATGGAAGACAAGGAAATTATAAACAAATTTATAATTCCCCTTTTCGGGCTTGATATTAATTTTGAATCTTATTCAAAATGAGGGTTTTTTAATTTTGAAAGGTCTCATCATTAATTTTATTTTAAAAGCTCGCCATGTTTGATCGTATGTTTGCCGGATTCATGCAATTTTGTTATTATCATAATAACGCACATACTCATTATTTATAACATATCATGCATATATTATAAACAGTAAACAAACAAGGATGATCAATCGCCCCAATACTAATGGACCGTGTGAGCTAAACACGGGCCTAGGTCCAATCCTAGGGTAAATGCACGGGATGCAATACAACTATTACATTAGCTTCCAATATTTACATGTCTTCGATCTTCATAATCATCATGGCCACCATCTTCCAATCTTGATCATCCACTATACTAATATTTACAAATAAATATCCATGGCAAATAGGGATACATCTCATGGGGTGGGAACGGGCCATAAACCAAGCCCACTTTAAATTTGATAATTATTACAATCATTCAACACAAAATATCCTAGCATACACCTAGCAAATTGGGCTTGGGCTTTTGATCATCCTTCATGCATAATATCACATATCATACACCATCAATTAATTATCACAATAATTAATTGATCCAATATTATATATCTTGATCCAATCACTAACCGCCACGATTATAAACTAAATTAACAAAGTATACAAACACTTTTGTCTACTTTCAAATTAATTTATTTATAACCGAATTTCTTGTAAATCACCATTTACTATAAATAATTAAAGTCCAACTTAAATTATTTATTTCATGAGAAAAATTTGCAACTTTTGTAAGTTTAAACTTAAGGGCCCAAAAACTTATTTTTCACCAAAAACATTTTGGCCCATTTAAAATCACAAACATGTTAGCCATCCAATAGCCCAACAACTCAAGGCCCATGACACTTTGATATTCCAAAACACTTTTGGAAACCCTAGCCGTCATCGCCGTCGCCGGAGCTCCGTCGCCGGATTCCGGCAACACAAAAAAAAAATTATTTTGAAACTTTCGGGCAGCCCGAAGGCTGCCCCATTTTGCTGCCCGAAAAACTCGGGCAGCCCGGAAAAACTCGGGCAGCAACAAGCTGCCCGATATAAACATTTTCGGCCATTGAGTTTTTGTTGCAAAAATTATGTTCTCATGCGGTTAGAAATCAATCTCAACATAATATTATGTATTTGCTACACAAAAACGTAACCTAAGCTCGGATACCACTTGAAAGGGGATCGGTTACGATGCCGAATGCGCAACGGAAGTTTAAAAAATTTATTTTCTTGGTAGAAATTTCGGCCACCACACCATTTTGTGCAACAAATACAAACAACACCAATATGACATTCATAGGGTGTAAGAAAGTATACCTATCAACCTCTTGAGGTTGATGTATGGCTCCAACTAAGATTTAAAAACCTTAGCTCTTGAATGGAAGAAGATCTACAAGCTCTCCTCCTTTCTTCTTGAATCTTTCTTCAAATTAGGCCCACCACCAACTAGGTAGATCCCCTCATATTTTGCACTAGAAAAATATGAGGATTTTTCAAAGAGAAGTTTTTGTTATTCAACAACTTGAAGAACAAAAATGGAGGAGAAAAATTTTTGAGAGAAAAGGATGAAGTTTCGGCCATCTTGCTTGGAGGGAGGAGTGGAATGAATTGTCTTGGTGTTGCAAAAAGCAAAAGTAAAAAAGTTGCATGACATGCAATTTTTTTTATTCAAAAGTAATCTCTACCTCTTCACCTCCCAAGCATGTATATTATATGATTTTTATCAAAATAAAAAACCATGGACTAAATTTAATTATCTCAAACATATTTGAGACTAATTAAACATTACTTGAATTTACCCAAGTCCCACTAGTTAAATAATTAATTTAAATTGAGCTCTACAAGACTCAATATAATTTAATTAATTCAACACTTGAATTAATTTAATTATTTGGACTCTACTAGGTCCACTAGTGTTAAATTAATTCAACACTTGAATTAATTTAATTTAGTCCATAATAATGTTTATGAAAATCACAATTTTCAAATACATTATTCACTTGGCCAACTTTTAATTTAGGAACACTTCCATAAATTAAAATTTACATTTCTCTCATAGAAGTCATACTTCTATTTTTTTTTACACTTATAAACTCATTTATAAGTCGTTCAACACATTGAACTAGTTTCTCCTTTATAGAAGTCATACTTCTAATTTTGCTTACGCTTATAAACCCCTTTATAAGCCGTTCAACACATTGAACTATTTTACTTCTCAACGGGATCTAGAAAGCTAGTACTTGTGTGGCCCTCAATGGTTCATTGATACAACTAGCCGTGGGTTCACATCTCTATGTGATTCGGACTAAACATGTCCTTATATGAGCATACCCCAATTGCTCCATTCTTATTTATCAACACATTGATAACAAGAACGTCAGAACTCAAGTCTGATATTACCCAACCAATCATGTTAAACGCCTAGCAGCATCGCTTACATGATTCCCTAGGTATCAAATGATAGTGCCTGCAAGAACCATTCAATTATGGTTAGCGTACAGTACGGTCCCTTCAACTCATATATCCCGACCGATTCGACAACCATTGGTTTATCGAGAGTTGTCAATGAATCGATACTATGTGTCATGTCGTAGTTGCATCAATGGTGTAATCTATGAAACCCCTTTCATAATTACAACCATACTCTGGCCAGAGATTTCAACTTACATACACATGATAACACATAGGATATCCATACCCGAAGGTAAGCGGTGAATCCCAGACTACAATGCATCGACTCCTATGTGTTTCGACAGAACACCCAACCTTGCCACCTGATGACCCCATAAGAGTCGGTAAACAAGTCAAAGTGTAATTCTAGCACATAGAGTCTCAATGTTGTCCCGGGTCATAAGGACTAATTCTGTACAACCATAAACCAGGACTTTTCCACTCGATAAGTGAGAACCACTTGGAAAGTCCTTTTATGGAGGGTTGTTCAGTGCACTCTACAAGGAGCACCTACCTGCATGTTCGGACATCACAATGTCCCCTACCAATGAAACATGGTACTCACATCGCAGCTACTAGTCTCTAACTCGAGCGGCCTATATCCTTCTTAGTGGCGGCTGAATCGACTAGGAACCGTTTAGAATATACAGTATTACAAATATGAGTTTCATGATACTCATCATATGAGCATCTCATATTCTTTCTACTATTTGTATATTCAAGGGCTTTATCTATGCAACTAGCATGGGTATACAGATAAAGATGTGCCAAAATAATAATATCAAATATTACTAAAATAAAGATTGCTTATACATAGAGTTTCATTGTGAACACTCGGCCAACACTTGGCTCGACGGGCACCTACTCTAACAATCTCCCACTTGCACTAGAGCCAACTACCCATATGTTTTAAACCCATTGATTCGCGATGCTAGACGAATAATGGTCCAGGTAAAGGCTTAGCTAGTGGATCAACAACATTATCTGCGGAGCCGACTATGTCAAAAGACACTTCTCTACTTTCCACAATCTCTTCGAGGATGTGGTACTTTCTCAATACTAGTTTGGATTTCTGATGAGACCTAGGCTCCTTTGCTTGAGCTATAGCTCCCGTGTTGTCACACAACACCGGGACAGGAGCAACTCCATTAGGAATGACACCCAACTCTTGGACGAAATTCCTTATCCAAACATCCTCCCTTGCTGCATCTGATGCAGCAATGTATTCGGCCTCTGTGCTGGAATCCGCAGTATTGTCTTGCTTGGAACTCTTCCAAGAGACTGCAGCACCATTGAGCATGAATACAAAACCAGAGGTTGACTTCGAGTCATCGATATCGCTTTGGAAGCTAGAGTCGGTATAGCCTTCCAATTTTAGTTCTCCACCCCATAGACCAAGAACACATTATTGGTCCTTCTCAACTACTTGAGGATGTCTTTCACAGCTTTCCAGTGTGGAAGACCAAGGTTCGATTGATATCTACTCACTACACTTAGTACGAAAGCCACGTCAAGACGTGTAGATATCATCCCATACATGATGCTACCAATTGCCGAAGCATACGGAATGCGTGTCATCGCCACTATCTCTGCATCAGTCTTGGGAGACAGACTTGGATAGGGACACGCCATGACACATTGGTAGGTGTCCTCCCTTGGACTCATCCATCGAGAACGGCTTCACGATGGTATCAATGTATGTGGACTGGGTGAGACCAAGCAATCTTCTCGATCTATCTCTATAGATCTGTATTCCCAATACAAAAGATGCTTCACCCAAGTCGTGCATCGAGAACTTACTCGCTAACCATATCTTAGTTGATTGCAACATTCCTACATCATTCCCAATGAGTAGAATGTCATCAACATCCAACACCAGGAATGTCACAACACTCCCACTGACCTTTTTATACACATAAGGTTCCTCATGATTCTTAGTAAATCAAACTATTTGATTGTACTGTCGAATCTGAGGTTCCAACTCCTAGATGCCTGCTTTAGATCATAAATAGATCTCTGAAGTTTGCATACCATATGCTCACTTCCGATAGATGTTAACCCTTCAGGTTAAGACATGTAAATAACTTTCTTAAAATCCCCATTAATAAAGTCTGTCTTGACATCCATCTGCCATATCTCATAGTCATACCATGCAGCTATGGCTAGCAAAATCCTTATGGACTTGAACATTGCGACTGGGGAAAAGGTTTCCTCAAAGTCAACTCCTTGTCTTTGAGTATATCCTTTTGCCACCAATCGCACCTTGAAGGTCAATACCTTCACATCCTCCCCAAGTCCCTAAGGGAACAGTTCCCTCAGGTGGATCCACAAGATTCCATACTTGGTTCGAACACATGGAATTCATCTCAGATTCCATTGCTTCAAGTCACTTGGATGAATCGGCATCAGATAACGCTTCTTTGAAGGTCCTTGGATCACATCCATGGTTAGGCTCGTCATGGCCCTCTTCAAGAAGCAGACCATACCTCATAGGTGGTCTCGAGACTCTCTCGGATCTACTAGGAGCTTGTATCTCCTCTCTTGGCTCTTCGGGTGTGGGTTCTTCAATTGTGGGTGTCTCTCGAACCTCTTCGAGTTCTATCATCTCCCTTTTTCTATCCAATAGAAATTCCCTTTCAAAAGGGTCGCATTCCTAGAAACAAACACTTTTGTTTCTTGGGGATGATAGAAGTAGTATCCAATCGAATTCATTGGATATCCCACAAAGTAATATAAAATGGATCGACTATCCAATTTATCTCCCACTACCTGCTTCATAAGCAGGGCACCCCATATTCTAAGATAAGAATACTTAGGAGGCTTACCCATCCATATCTCATATGGTGTATGCCTTTGAATGGACATTTAGTGGAATATCTTTTAATTTAAGTTATAGAGATCGTTTTCAAGTTCACCAGTACCAATCAAACATTCATTCATGTAAATGTTGCAAACACCTTTGCAAAATAAACAAGAATATCCATTTTTATCAACATAGAAATGGAAACAATGTTTTTTTACAAAAATAGGTACAAACAAAACATCTCATAAAATTAACTTAAACTATTGTTCAATAATAAGTAAACATCTTCAATAGCCTTGGCAGCAACTCTTGCTCCATTGCTCATCCTCTAGAAGGTCACACCTTCCTTAAGCATTCTACTTCTTCCCATCACCTATAACTCATTATAGATATGTGAGTCACAACCGGTATCTAATACCCAAGAAGTAGAGTTAATTGAAACGTTTACTTAAATTTAGAACATACCGTTTCCAGAACACTTCTGGGCCAGATATTCCTTGCAATTTCGCCTCCAATGTCCAGGCTTCTTGCAGTGATGACATTCATCACTAGTCTTGTCAGCCTTAACTGGTGTGGCTGCCACAACGGGATTCGGAGATTGCCTCAACAAGGGCACGTTCTTCTTGGGACGTTGGAAAGAACGCTTCTTTCCATTCTCATGTGGATCAATCTTCGTACCAGATGAAGAACCCACATAAAGAACCAACTTCTCTTTCTTGATGGTGGATTCAAACGTAACAAGCATGTTTACCAACTCCTCAAGGGTCGGTTCCATCTTGTTTATGTTGAAGTTCACCACAAAAGGATCAAATGAGCTAGGCAGCGATAACAGCAACACGTCGGTGGTCAACTCCGAAGGCAAGATCAGATCCATGCCAACGAGCTTGTCCACGAGCCCGATCACCTTTAGGCCATGCTCATGGACCGAGGCCCCATCTTGCATGCGTAAAGTGATCAGCTCCTTGACGGTAGCATGCCTAAGAGGACGTGTTTGCTCTCCAAAGAGCTCCTTGAGGTGCAAATGAATGTCAGCAGCACTCTTTGCACCCTCAAAACGCCTCTGCAGCTCCTCATTCATAGAAGTCAGCATATAACACCTGGCTATCAAGTCATGGTCACACCATTCCTTGTAAGCCTGCAATTCCTCAGGATTGCAGTGAGTCGGAGCCTCAACAGGGGGCGACTCAGTCAGTGTATATGCTACCCTTTCCGAATTCAAGACGATTTTTAGGTTTCTTAGCCAAGTGAGGTAATTAGATCCAGTTAATATGTGTTTGTCGAGTATTACAGATATCGAATTGCGCATCGAAGACATTGTCGATTTGTACTGAAAAGTAAAAACAGATAAATGTTGATGACTATTTTAAATATTTAGTAAGATATGAAGTTTGGACTTTTACTTCATAAATATTGGCTCCCACTGTTTTGACATCTTTCACTACCCTCTAGTGAAAGCGGGAAACTCCTTTCCTCAGTAGGTACGTAAGGTCCAATTAGCGAATTATGATCCCGAATAATATCAGCCAATCACAATTCCTAAAAGGTAGTTTCCAATTGCATCACAATGCAACCCTTAACGTAAACTTTTGTCTCACGTTTGATTAGGACCCAATAATATGACGTCGTTCATCTTTACGTGTCAAGCCTAACCCATCGATATTGAACCTTAATGGACGGTCGCCATGAGTTTCCTCAATAATATGAGCCGAAATCATGGGAGTTCCACGTAGTTCACATCACCATGTCAATGGATGTCACAGCTTTCCGGCACCCAAAGCTCCCCCAATAATATGAGCCGAGCCCCAAGTACGGGTAGCGTTCATCATGCACCCATTGTCGATGGAAGACAAGGAAATTATAAACAATTTTATAATTCCCCTTTTCGGGCTTGATATTAATTTTGAATCTTATTCAAAATGAGGGTTTTTTAATTTTGAAAGGTCTCATCATTAATTTTATTTTAAAAGCTCGCCATGTTTGATCGTATGTTTGCCGGATTCATGCAACTTTGTTATTATCATAATAATAACGCACATACTCATTATTTATAACATATCATGCATATATTATAAACAGTAAACAAACAAGGATGATCAATCGCCCCAATACTAATGGACCGTGTGAGCTAAACACGGGCCTAGGTCCAATCCTAGGGTAAATGCACGGGATGCAATGCAACTATTACATTAGCTTCCAATATTTACATGTCTTCGATCTTCATAATCATCATGGCCATCATCTTCCAATCTTGATCATCCACTATACTAATATTTACAAATAAATATCCATGACAAATAGGGATACATCTCATGGGGTGGAAACGGGCCATAAACCAAGCCCACTATAAATTTGATAATTATTACAATCATTCAACACAAAATATCCTAGCATACACCTAGCAAATTGGGCTTGGGCTTTTGATCATCCTTCATGCATAATATCACATATCATACACCATCAATTAATTATCACAATAATTAATTGATCCAATATTATATATCTTGATCCAATCACTAACCGCCACGATTATAAACTAAATTAACAAAGTATACAAACACTTTTGTCTACTTTCAAATTAATTTATTTATAACCGAATTTCTTGTAAATCACCATTTACTATAAATAATTAAAGTCCAACTTAAATTATTTATTTCATGAGAAAAATTTGCAACTTTTGTAATTTTAAACTTAAGGGCCCAAAAACTTATTTTTCACCAAAAACATTTTGGCCCAACAACTCAAGGTCCATGACACTTTGATATTCCAAAACACTTTTGGAAACCCTAGCCGTCATCGCCGTCGCCGGAGCTCCGTCGCCGGATTCCGGCAACACAAAAAAATTTTTTTTTGAAACTTTCGGGGAGCCCAAAGGCTGCCCCATTTCGGGCAGCCCGGAAAAACTCGGGCAGCAACAAGCTGTCCGAAATAAACATTTTCGGCCATTGAGTTTTTGTTGCAAAAATTATGTTCTCATGCGGTTAGAAATCAATCTCAACATAATATTATGTATTTGCTACACAAAAACGTAACCTAAGCTCGGTTACCACTTGAAAGGGGATCGGTTACGGTGCCGAATGCGCAACGGAAGTTTAAAAAATTTATTTTCTTGGTAGAAATTTCGGCCACCACACCATTTTGTGCAACAAATACAAACAACACCAATATGACATTCATAGGGTGTAAGAAAGTATACCTATCAACCTCTTGAGGTTTATGTATGGCTCCAACTAAGATTTAAAAACCTCAGCTCTTGAATGGAAGAAGATCTACAAGCTCTCCTCCTTTCTTCTTGAATCTTTCTTCAAATTAGGCCCACCACCAACTAGGTAGATCCCCTCATATTTTGCACTAGTAAAATATGAGGATTTTTCAAAGAGAAGTTTTTGTTATTCAACAACTTGAAGAACAAAAATGGAGGAGAAAAATTTTTGAGAGAAAAGGATGAAGTTTCGGCCATCTTGCTTGGAGGGAGGAGTGGAATGAATTGTCTTGGTGTTGCAAAAAGCAAAAGTAAAAAAGTTGCATGCCATGCAATTTTTTTTATTCAAAAGTAATCTCCACCTCTTCACCTCCCAAGCATGTATATTATATGGTTTTTATCAAAATAAAAAACCATGGACTAAATTTAATTATCTCAAACATATTTGAGACTAATTAAACATTACTTGAATTTACCCAAGTCCCACTAGTTAAATAATTAATTTAAATTGAGCTCTACAAGACTCAATATAATTTAATTAATTCAACACTTGAATTAATTTAATTATTTGGACTCTACTAGGTCCACTAGTGTTAAATTAATTCAACACTTGAATTAATTTAATTTAGTCCATAATAATGTTTATGAAAATCACAATTTTCAAATACATTATTCACTTGGCCAACTTTTAATTTAGGAACACTTCCATAAATTAAAATTTACATTTCTCTCATAGAAGTCATACTTCTATTTTTCTTTACACTTATAAACTCATTTATAAGTCGTTCAACACATTGAACTAGTTTCTCCTTTATAGAAGTCATACTTCTAATTTTGCTTACGCTTATAAACCCCTTTATAAGCCGTTCAACACATTGAACTATTTTACTTCTCAACGGGATCTAGAAAGCTAGTACTTGTGTGGCCCTCAATGGTTCATTGATACAACTAGTCGTGGGTTCACATCTCTATGTGATTCGGACTAAACATGTCCTTATATGAGCATACCCCAATTGCTCCATTCTTATTTATCAACACATTGATAACAAGAACGTCAGAACTCAAGTCTGATATTACCCAACCAATCATGTTAAACGCCTAGCAGCATCGCTTACATGATTCCCTAGGTATCAAATGATAGTGCCTGCAAGAACCATTCAATTATGGTTAGCGTACAGTACGGTCCCTTCAACTCATATATCCCGACCGATTCGACAACCATTGGTTTATCGAGAGTTGTCAATGAATCGATACTATGTGTCATGTCGTAGTTGCATCAATGGTGTAATCTATGAAACCCCTTTCATAATTACAACCATACTCTGGCCAGAGATTTCAACCTACATACACATGATAACACATAGGATATCCATACCCGAAGGTAAGCGGTGAATCCCCGACTACAATGCATCGACTCCTATGTGTTTCGACAGAACACCCAACCTTACCACCTGATGACCCCATAAGAGTCGGTAAACAAGTCAAAGTGTAATTCTAGCACATAGAGTCTCAATGTTGTCCCGGGTCATAAGGACTAATTCTGTACAACCATAAACCAGGACTTTTCCACTCGATAAGTGAGAACCACTTGGAAAGTCCTTTTATGGAGGGTTGTTCAGTGCACTCTACAAGGAGCACCTATCTGCATGTTCGGACATCACAATGTCCCCTACCAATGAAACATGGTACTCACATCGCAGCTACTAGTCTCTAACTCGAGCGGCCTATATCCTTCTTAGTGGCGGCTGAATCGACTAGGAACCGTTTAGAATATACAGTATTACAAATATGAGTTTCATGATACTCATCATATGAGCATCTCATATTCTTTCTACTATTTGTATATTCAAGGGCTTTATCTATACAACTAGCATGGGTATACAGATAAAGATGTGCCAAAATAATAATATCAAATATTACTAAAATAAAGATTGCTTATACATAGAGTTTCATTGTGAACACTCGGCCAACACTTGGCTCGACGGGCACCTACTCTAACATTGAATTAAGTTAGAGATTGATAGAATACATCTTTAATGTATCATTTCAGAGTTGATACTGACAGATTCGGCATCGAGACTTCGATTACGACAAGACTTTGCAACGACAAGAAGGTATAATTCATGTGAATTCGGGAGATATGACTCGAATCAGAATTGGTTGGAGTTTCCCAAAATCACATACTAAATTGTTGTTTATGTTTGATTATGATTATGCCTTGTTTATAGATTTATATTCAAGCATTTAAGATAGGAGAGTCATTGGTAGATTTGCCAAATTTCTAGATGTTCGATGGTATCGACGCATAGGAGCAGACTTCCTCCGATTGTAGACATTCGATACAGACAGGACCGAAGTCTAGGAATAAGACGTACCGTCACCCCGATTGGGAGGGTAGGTGGCAGATAGTGATCTCTTATTCACACCGAGATCCCTAGAGTTAGAGTTCGAGTCGAGTCAAGATATGAATTGATTTGAGTTGCATACTTATATTGCTTTGGTTTCATAGATTATGGAACCCATTGCTATTGCTCTTATTCATGTTAGTCTACTTCATGATTTATATTGCGTATATGAATGTACAACATGTTTTTTACTGGGATTCGTTCTCACCGGAGTTTCCGACTGTTTTTGTGTCTGTATGTGTACATGGCAACAGGTGGGACAGGATCTGGGTCTCGACGAGGATGAGAGATTGATAGAGTGGTGATCACGGGCAAGGAAGAAGAACTAGTGGTCTAGATGTTTGGACATTGCTATACTAGTTTGTATATAAGTGTTGAAACAAGACATGTTTGTATTTATGTTTGTTGAAATAAAATAGAGACATCTTGCTTTATTTATACATTTGATTTAATGTTAAAAGAAAAATTTTGACCCACATTTTCTAGAAAAGATCCAATAAATCCCAAAAGAATTGAGTTAGAGCCCGGGTCCCCACAGTTTAGATCTCATTTTGAACGTTTTCAGATCTGAAAATCTCTTTTTTACTCTTCTTTTAAAAACTGCAATTTTTTAGTCGCGATTTTGAAACCTTTAACAAGAAAATCGTAGAAATTTTTGATACCTTCGATTTGATATAAAATTAGAAGTATTTAGATAATAATTGAGTGAGTTATGGTGATTTTCGTGGGACTGCTCAAACTGCGCTTTCTGAAAATATGTTATTGATGCATTCTTGAAGACTCAACTGGTACCATGATTGCTGCCAAGATCTATATAAGTCCAGGAGGTCTTGGGTTCTAATCCTGGGAAGGCAAAAGCTCCAGTGCCTGGGCTGGAGAAGTTCTGTGAGTAATGGGTAATGGGATAACCGTGAGGGGACTTAAGCCCAATCGGGAACAGCCCATGTGCATTACAAAAAAAAGGCGCCTTTTTTTTTTGTAATGCACATGGGCTGTTCCCGATTGGGCTTAAGTCCCCTCACGGTTATCCCATTACCCATTACTCACAGAACTTCTCTAGCCCAGGCACTGGAGCTTTTGCCTTCCCAGGATTAGAACCCAAGATCTCCTGGACTTATATAGATCTTGGCAGCAATCCTGGTTGCAGGCTTCGTTGGGAACCGTTGGTGGATGTCTGCTGCATTTGGGTATTGTGAGTATGACATTGGGATAAGTTTTGGTGCTTAGTCTTGTATCGGTAGGCACTTGATTGCATTAGAAGTCGTAGGAAGTATTTTGGTGTCAAAATTCATGTTAGGAATTATGTTGCGTAGTTGTTGTGCGTCGTCATTTTGGGGACTTTTGTTTGAGTTGAATCCCTGTCATAGCGTCCCAAGATGATTCTCGATAGATCAGTTCATGATTCATATGATTTAGTAGGAGTTTTAAGCTTCGTGTCACGGAGTCCTGAAGACTCGGCGCCCGAGCGTTGATATTTTACCGCTCGAGCACCACTTTTTCTGTCCTGGTATTTTCCCCAGAAGGCTCGACGCTCGAGCGGTAATTTATTGTCGACCGAGCGCGGACCCTGGCGCTCGAGCAGTAAGGTTTTACCGCCCGAGCGCGGCCCCATCTGTAAAAATATTTTGTTCTTTCTTCTTTTCAGGTTCTATAGTGAGTTCATGTCTTCTATTTTTGGGAAATGTTCGCACATCATTTTATAGATTGTTCGGGGTTCGATGTCATAGGTTAGTACGATGATTTAACGAGGTCAAGTCCCGAGTGATCTAGAATATCATCAGCTATCTATTTAATTTGGTGGTGAGCAAGAATACCTATGCCTAAGTATGCAACTTAAGTGTTGAAATTCATATTAGTATGTGCAGCAGTGGCCCCAAGCGAGATCCAACGAATCCCTCAACGCCAAGTAATTATGTTTGACGTGCAAAGAAAATATTTTAAGTTTTTGAAGTATGCTAAATGTCTTGTGACCAATTTTTGTTTGGGATCGGACAGCGGTAAAGCATGACCAGGGACCAATCCACCCCGTTAAATCATGAACGGGTTTAGATCAGCATTGGAAAGCGTTAAAGCAATAATGGAGACGACTCCACCTGTTAAAGCATGAACGAGGATCTCATGTATGTGGCAGTGGATTCGTCCCTGTCAGCCCAGTAATGTGGTTTAGTCTGATCAGGTGATTTATGTTATGGGTCACTTGCTTTGAAACATGTCTCTACGCAAAATGATAAAGTTTAAGTATGTTCAAGTATGCAAGCCCGTTTAAGAAAAGTTTCATGTTATGTCACGTCTATATATGTATGTACGTATGTTCAAGTTTATTTATGCAAGTTCAAGTTCCAGTATGTATTTTCTATTTTAAAGTTGCATGTGATTTTATTACATATTACTCGTTCTTCCAGTTTATATGCATTGAGTCTTTAGACTCACTAGACTTGATCGATGCAGGTGAGCATGATTTTGAGGAGACTAGGGGTGGGGACCAAGGAGCTGGCTTGGACTGAGCAGGAGGCTAGACCCGAGGACCGCCCAAGATTTTAAGTTTTTATGAAATGTCAAACACTCTGATTTCACGTTACGGGTTATTAGATTTTAAACAAATATTTTGTCAAACTTTATTTTTTTGATCTTTTGTTGCATCTAATTTTGAGACGTACGTTTTATTTTAAATCGAAATCGAGAGTTACTTTATAATTTAGAAAATTTTATTTTTCCGCAAATTTTACGTAGTAAAAAGTACGGTACGTTACAGTTGGTATCAGAGCAGTGTTCTTGTAAAGGGTTACGCCTACTGCCAGTTACGAGAAGCTCACGAAACCACACCTCAAGTCTGTATTTTTTGAGGTTTTGAAATATTCCATGTATTAAGCATTAAGCCATGATTTCAACATGTCATGTTTTAAGTTTGATTTATGTGCATATAATGCTATCGATATTATGTTCATGCATGCATCTTGGGTTTACGTGTTGGATAAATTGTTAGAACAGTATGCCTCCTAGACGCATAATTAACCGGGAAGCTAGGGATGAAGATAGGGAGACTCGAGAGGAAGGGAGAGACGCTCCACCTCCACCTCCAGATATGCAGGAACAGCTGCTTGCGGGAATGACTCAGTTCTTCGCACAGTTTGCGGGGAACCAGAATGCTGAAAGGGGATCGAATAAGGTGTTCAAATGCGCAACGGAATTTTCAAGATTTGTTTTTCAACAAGAAATTCGAACACCTCATGCCTAGAATGTGTAGCAAATACAAAACACAAAATATGTCATACATAGTGTGTTTAGAAAATATACCGATCAATCTCTTGAGATATGATGACTCAAACTAAGGTGTAAGCACCTTATCTCTTGAATTAAAAGAAAATTTACAAGTCTCCTCCTTTCTTCAAAATTAGGCCCACCACCAACTAGCTAGAACCCTTCTTACTTTGCACTAGAAAAATAAGAAGATTTTTCAAGGAGAAGTATTTTCTTTCCTCAACAATTGAAGAAGAAAAATGACAAGAAAATTAGGGAGAAAAGCTCTCAAGGTTTCGGCCAAAGTGAATGGGAATGGGGAGAGGGATGACTAGTCTTGGTTGGGTAAAAAGCTCAAACTACTTTTAGCATGCCAAGCCTTGGAGATTGAAAAGGTAATCTCCAACCATTCACCTCCCATGCATGCAATGTTATTTGATTTTTAACAATTAAAAATCCATGGACTTAATTTAATTATCTCAAACAAATTTGAGACTAATTAAACATTACTTGAATTTACTCAAGTCACTAGTTGAATAATTATTTTACTATTGTGCTCTACAAGACCCAATATGATTTAATTAATTCAACACTTGAATTAATTTAATCATTTGGACTCTACTAGGCCCACTAGTGTTTAATTAATTCAAAACTTGAATTAATTAAATTTAGTCCATAATAATGTTTATGAAAATCACAATTTTCAAATACATTATTTATTTGGCCAACTTTTAATTTAGCCAACTTTTAATTTAGAAACATTTTCTCAAACTAAAAGTTACATTCTCCTTATAGAAGTCATACTTCTATTTTTCCTTACGCTTATAAACTCCTTTATAAGTCGTTCAACACATGCATTGAACTATTTTACTTCTCAACGGGATCTAGAAAGCTAGCACTTGTGTGGCCCTCAATGGTTCATTGATACAACTAGCCGTGGGTTCACATCTCCATGTGATTCGGACTAAACATGTCCTTATACGAGCATACCCCAATTGCTCCATTCTTGCTTAACAACCCCTTGATAACAAGAACGTAAGAACTCAAGTCTGATAGTACCTAATCAATCATGTTAAATGCCTAGCAGTATCGCTTACATGATTCCCTAGGTATCAAATGATAGTGCCTGCAAGAACCATTCAATTATGGTTAGCGTACAGTACGGTCCCTTCAACTCATATATCCTGACCGATTCGACAACCATTGGTATATCGAGAGTTGTCAATGAAACGATACTATGTGTCATGTCGTAGTTGCATCGATGGTGTAATCTAAGAAACCCTTTTTTTAATTACCACCATACTCTGATCAGAGATTTCAAACTACATACACATGAGATCACATAGGATACCCATAACCGAAGGTAAGCAGTGAATCCTCGACCACAATGCATCGACTCCTATATGTTTCAACAAAACACCCAACCTTGCCACCTGATGACCCTATGAGAGTCGGTAAACAAGTCAAAGTGTAATGCTAGCACATAGAGTCTCAATGTTGTCCCGGGTCATAAGGACTAATGGTGTACAACCATAAACTAGGACGTTTCCAATCGATAAGTGAGAACCACTTGGAAAGTTATTTATGGAGGGTTGTTCAGTGCACTCTACAAAGAGCACCTATCTGCATGTTCGGACATCACAATGTCCCCTACCAATGAAACATGTTACTCACATCGTAGATACTAGTCTCGAACTCGAGCGGCCTATATCCTTCTTAGCGGCGGCTGAATCGACTAAGAACTGTTTAGAATATATAGTATTCCAAATATGAGTTTCATGATACTCATCATATGAGCATCTCATATTCTTTCTACTATTTGTATATTCAAAGACTTTATCTATGCAACATGCATGGGTATACAGATAAAGAAGTGCCAAAATAATAATTTCAAATATTATTAAAATAAAGATTGTTTATACATAGAGTTTAAACATGAACCATCGGCCAACACTTGGCTCGACGGGAACCTACTCTAACAGCTGCAACAAATATAGAAGCGAGGCCCAGACCAGAAGCAGTATACGAGAGGTTCAGACGGATGAGCCCAAAGGAGTTCTCAGGGACCACTGACCCGATGTTAGCTGAGGGATGGATTAAATCCATCGAGGTGATTTTTTTCTTTATTGAGTTGGAAGAAGCAGATATGGTCAGGTGTGCCACATTTCTACTGACCGTGGACGCCAGACTGTGGTGGTAGAGCGCATCAGTGGTAGCGAACTTGCAGACCCTCTCTTGGGATGTCTTTAAAGAGATATTCTACTCCAATTAATTCACTAAATAAGTACGATCCAATCTAACTAGAGAATTTATGACACTGCGACAGGGAGATAGTAGTGTCGCAGAGTTTGTCAAGAAGTTTGAGAGGGGGTGTCACTTTGTTCCCCTGATAACTAATGATGCCCAGAGCAAGTTGAGGCATTTTATGGATGGGTTGCGGCCGGTATTGCGCCGTGACGTCCGAGTTGCTGGTCCTACTACCTACACGGTTGCCGTTTCAAGAGCTTTGGCGGTAGAGCGAGATCAGAGGGATATTGAAGCTGAAAGGCAGGGCAAGAGACCCTATCAGGCTCCACATCAGCAGCAGCAGCAGTGACCTCGGTTTAAGCGGCCGTTCCAGGGGCAACTAGGGAAGAGGTCATATCAGTGACCTCCAAAGAGCAAGGGTCCTATGCCACATCAGAAGGCGCCACAGAAGCCGGGAGAACACCCGGTGTGCCTGAAGTGCAACCGCCAGCACCCGGGACAGTGCTTGTATGGGTCAGATAAATGTTTTAAGTGCGGAGCAAGTGACCATATGTTGAAGGAGTGCCCCCAATGGAGGCAACCGACCTAGGGCAGAGTGTTCGCCATGCATGCGCAGGAGGCGAACCCAGACACGACTTTACTGACGGTATACTTTTCTACCTAAGCTCAGTATTATTTTTCCTTGCATGTTGAAATTTTAATTGGAATTTTAGGGTTCTAGTAATATTTTTGAGTCACTTGGGATAATAATTTCTGCCACGCTTGAGGTTAATGTAGAAGTTTGGGGATATAAGTTTTGTGTTGTGCTAACGTATCTCAGGGAATATTTTCATAAAGAAAGTATCCACGAAGGCCCTGATAGACTCAGGAGCCACTCACTCCTTTATCTCTGAATCGTTCGCTAGTCATCTAGACGTCAAGTTTATTAGACTCGACGTGAATTATTCAGTAACAGTCCCATCAGGAGAAGAGTTGTCAGCTACTAGTGTGGTCAGAGACATTGATCTTGAACTGCAGTGCCACCTAGTATATGCCGACCTGATAGTGTTGCCGATTTAAGAATTTGATATCATTTTGGGAATGGACTGGCTGACAAACAACAGAGCCCTGATTGATTTTCAGAAAAGATCAGTATTTCTTAGATTGTTGCGCATGGAGCAGTTTTTATTTGAACCAGCCAGATGGAGAAGTTTCCCTCGCATGATCTCTTGCATGCAGTCACGGAGACTTATTTCCAAGGGATGTCAGGCTTTCTTGGCCAGTATTGTTTCCGCACCTAACATACCCACTCCATCATTACCACCTTTGTCAGTAGTCAGAGACTTCCCAGATGTCTTTCCTGACGACGTCATAGGTCTTCCACCAGAGAGAGAGGTGGAGTTTGAAATCGATCTTATTCCAGGCACTGTGCCAATCTCCAAGGCACCGTACCGTTTAGCTCCAGCTGAGATGCTAGAACTCAAACAGCAGATTCAGGAGCTCCTTGACAAGGAATTTATCCGCCCTAGTTTCTCTTTGTGGGGCGCACCAGTACTATTCGTAAAGAAGAAAGATGGGAGCATGAGGCTGTGTATCGATTACCGAGAATTTAACAAGGTAACGATCAAGAATAAATACCCACTTCCAAGGATTGAAGACTTGTTCGATCAGTTGCAGGGAGCCACAGTGTTCTCTAAAATAGATCTTCGATCGTGGTATCACCAGCTGAAGCTGAAAGATGCAGATGTTCATAAGACGGCCTTCCGAACCAGATATGGGCAATACGAGTTCTTAGTAATGCCGTTTGAATTGACGAATACCCCAGAAATTTTCATGAACCGAGTATTTCAGCCTCACCTTGATCAGTTCGTCATAGTATTTATTGACGACATTCTCATTTACTCGAAGAGCCATGAGGAGCATAGCCAGCATTTGAGGACAGTTTTGCAGGTTTTGAAGAGTCGTAAGTTGTTTGCGAAGTTCGGTAAGTGTGAATTTTGGTTGGAGAAGATATCGTTTTTGGCCCATATAATATCTAGCAGTGGTATTGAGGTGGATCCAGCTAAGGTATCAGCAGTCGAGGAATGGGTTGAGCCGAAGAATGCGTCTGAGATTCGCAGTTTCCTAGGCCTAGTAGGCTACTACAGGAAATTTATTCAGGGATTTTCGTCGATAGCAGTGCCACTCACCTCATTGACAAAGAAGAATGCTAAGTTCGTGTGGAGTGGCGAGTGCCAGAAGAGCTTCAATACCTTGAAGCAAGCCCTCATTTCAGCGCCGGTGCTAGCCATGCCATCAAGGCAAGGAGATTTTGTGTTATACACCGTGCATCTAAGCTCGGGTTAGGAGCGGTGTTGATGCAGCATGGTCAGATTATATCTTATGCTTCCAGGCAGTTGAAGGTGCATGAGAATAACTACCCTACTCATGATCTTCTGTTAGCCGCCGTTGTCTTTGCTTTGAATATATGGAGGCATTACTTGTATGGCGAGAAATGCCAGATATTTAACGACCACAAGAGCCTCAAGTATTTCTTCACGCAGAAAAAACTGAATATGAGACAGAGACGATGGTTGGAGTTGGCAAAAGACTACGATTGTGAAATTAGCTACTATGCAGGGAAAGATAATGTTGTGGCAGATGCCTTAAGCCGTAAAGTTGCAGTCGCATCACAGTTGTCAGTACAGAGACCTCTTCAGTCAGAGATTCAGAGGTTTGGTTTAGAAGTTTATCGCAAGGACAGAGCTCCTAAGCTGTCTAATCTGACAGTCCAGTCTTCCTTGCTTGACCGTACCCGTGCAGGTCAGTCTTCAGATGAGCAGTTGCAGAAATGGAGGCTGAAAGATGAAGCTAATGGCAGTGTACTCTACACAGTGTCAGATGGCATTGTGGGATACAAAGGTAGAATGTGTGTGCCTAATGTGGATTCGATCAGAGAGGATATTCTGATAGAGGCACATGCATCTCCGTATTCAATCCACCCAGGAGGTACCAAGATGTACAAGGATCTGCAGATTTCGTATTGGTGGCCAGGGATGAAGCGAAACATCCGTCGATTTATGTCTGAATGCCTCACGTGCCAACAAGTGAAGGCAGAGCATCAGAGGCCAGTAGTAATGTTTAAGCCACTCCCTATCCCGAGTGGAAATGGGAGAATATTATCATGGACTTCATTGTTAGTTTGCCAAATTCAGTGAGAGTTTTTAATGCAATTTGGGTAATAGTGGATCGACTCACTAAGTCAGCGTACTTCTTGCCAGTGAAGGCGACTTTCTCCATGACGCATTATGCAGATCTTTATATCAGGAAGAACATTCAATTGCACGGAATCCCAATTTTTATTGTGTCTGACAGGGACCCGAGGTTTACATCGTCCTTTTGGAAGAGTTTGCATGCAGCCATGGGGATGAAGTTGCTCTTCAGTACAGCTTTTCACCTGAAGACAGATGGCCAGTCTGAGCGAGTGATTCAAATTTTGGAGGATCTATTGCGAGACTGTATGATCGATTTACAGGAAACTTGGGAATCGAAGCTACCTCTAGTGGAGTTTACCTGCAACAACAGCTTCCAATCATCTATAGGTATGGCTCCCTACGAAGCATTGTATGTGAGGAAATGCAATCCGACACAGGATGAAGACCGCCCAGAGTCGTCAAAAGAGTTATGCTGACAAGAGGAGAAGAGATCTATATTTTATCGTGGGTGATCACGTTTTTATAAAGATATCACCCATTAAGGGTGTTATGAGATTTGGGAAAAGAAGCAAGTTGAGTCCGAGGTTTATTGGAACGTTTGAGATTCTTGACAGAGTTGGCACACTAGCTTATCGTGTTGCCCTTCCGCCTAATCTTTCCAATGGCAACTGGAGGGAGAAAAGCTAGAACCCTTCTTACTTTGCACTAGAAAAATAAGAAGATTTTTCAAGGATAAGTATTTTCTTTCCTCAACAATTGAAGAAGAAAAATGACAAGAAAATTAGGGAGAAAAGCTCTCAAGGTTTCGGCCAAAGTGAATGGGAATGGGGAGAGGGTTGACTAGTCTTGGTTGTGTAAAAATCTAAAACCACATTTAGCATGCCAAGCCTTGGAGATTGAAAAAGTAATCTCCAACCTTTCACCTCCCATGCATGCAATGTTATTTGATTTTTAACAATTAAAAATCCATTGACTTAATTTAATTATCTCAAACAAATTTGAAACTAATTAAACATTACTTGAATTTACTCAAGTCACTAGTTGAATAATTATTTTACTATTGGGCTCTACAAGACCCAATATGATTTAATTAATTCAACACTTGAATTAATTTAATCATTTGGACTCTACTAGGCTCACTAGTGTTTAATTAATTCAACACTTGAATTAATTTAATTTAGTCCATAATAATGTTTATGAAAATCACAATTTTCAAATACATTATTTATTTGGCCAACTTTTAATTTAGGAACACTTTCTCAAATTAAAAGTTACATTCTCCTTATAGAAGTCATACTTCTATGTCTCCTTACGCTTATAAACTCCTTTATAAGCCGTTCAACACATTGAACTATTTTACTTCTCAACGGGATCTAGTAAGCTATCACTTGTCTGGCCCTCAATGGTTCATTGATACAACTAGCCGTGGGTTCACATCTCCATGTGATTCGGACTGAACATGTCCTTATACGAGCATACTCCAATTGCTCCATTCTTACTTATCAACTCCTTGATAACAAGAACGTCAGAACTCAAGTCTGATATTACCCTACCAATCATGTTAAATGCCTAGCAGTATCGCTTACATGATTCCCTAGGTATAAAATTATAGTGCCTGCAAGAACCATTCAATTATGGTTAGCGTACAGTACGGTCCCTTCAACTCATATATACTGACCGATTCGACAACCATTGGTATATCAAGAGTTGTCAATGAATCGATACTATGTGTCATGGCGTAGTTGCATCGATGGTGTAATCTAAGAAACCCCTTTTTTAATTACCACCATACTCTTATCAGAGATTTCAAACTACATACACATGAGATCACATAGGATATCCATAACCGAAGGTAAGCAGTGAATCCCCGACCACAATGCATCGACTCCTATATGTTTCAACAAAACACCCAACCTTGCCACCTGATGACCCTATGAGAGTCGGCAAACAATTCAAAGTGTAATGCTAGCACATAGAGTCTCAATGTTGTCCCGGGTCATAAGGACTAATGATGTACAACCATAAACTATGACGTTTCCACTCGATAAGTGAGAACCACTTGGAAAGTTATTTATGGAGGGTTGTTCAGTGCACTCTACAAGGAGCACCTATCTGCATGTTCGGACATCACAATGTCCCCTACCAATGAAACATGTTACTCACATCGTAGATACTAGTCTCGAACTCGAGCGGCCTATATCCTTCTTAGCGGCGGCTGAATCGACTAGGAACTGTTTAGAATATACAGTATTCCAAATATGAGTTTCATGATACTCATCATATGAGCATCTCATATTCTTTCTACTATTTGTATATTCAAGGACTTTATCCATGCAACATGCATGGGTATACAGATAAAGAAGTGCCAAAATAATAATTTCAAATATTATTAAAATAAAGATTGTTTATACATAGAGTTTAAACATGAACCCTCGGCCAACACTTGGCTCGACGGGAACCTACTCTAACAGCTGCAACAAATATAGAAGCGAGGCCCAGAACAGAAGCTGTATACGAGAGGTTCAGACGGATGAGCCCAAAGGAGTTCTCGGGGACCACTGACCCGATATAAGCTGAGGGATGGATTAAATCCATCGAGGTGATTTTTGTCTTTATGGAGTTGGAAGATGCAGATATGGTCAGGTGTGCCACATTTCTATTGACCGGGGACGCCAGATTGTGGTGGGAGAGCGCGTCAGTGGTAGCGAACTTGCAGACCCTCTCTTGGGATGTCTTTAAAGAGATATTCTGCTCCAATTACTTCACTGAATAAGTACGATCCAATCTAACTAGAGAATTTATGACACTGCGACAGAGAGACAATAGTGTCGCAGAGTTTGTCAAGAAGTTTGAGAGGGGGTGTCACTTTGTTCTCCTGATAACTAATGATGCCAGAGCAAGTTGAGGCATTTTATGGATGGGTTGCAGCCGGTATTGCGCCGTGACGTCCGAGTTGCTGGTCCTACTACCTACACGGTTGCCGTTTCAAGAGCTTTGGCGGTAGAGCAAGATCAGAGGGATATTGAAGCTGACAGGCAGGGCAAGAGGCCCTATCAGGCTCCACAGCAGCAGCAGCAGCAGCGACCTCGGTTTAAGCGGCCGTTCCAGGGGCAACCAGGGAAGAGGTCATATCAGGGACCGCCAAAGGGCAAGGGTCCTATGCCACATCAGAAGGTGCCACATAGGCCGGGAGAACACCCGGTGTGCCCGAAGTGCAACCGCCAGCACCCGGGACAGTGCTTGTATGGGTCAGATAAATGTTTTAAGTGCGGAGCAAGTGACCATATGTTGAAGGAGTGCCCCCAGTGGAGGCAACCGACCTAAGGGCAGAGTGTTCGCCATGCATGCGCAGGAGGCGAACCCAGACACGACTTTACTGACCGGTATACTTTTATACCTAAGCTCAGTATTATTTTTCCTTGCATGTTGAAATTTTAATTGGAATTTTAGGGTGCTAGTAATATTTTTGAGTCACTTGGGATATTAATTTCTGCGATGCTTGAGGTTAATGTAGAAGTTTGGGGATATAAGTTTTGTGTTGTGCTAACGTATCTCAGGGAATATTTTCATAAAGAAAGTATCCACGAAGGCCCTGATAGACTCAGGAGCCACTCACTCCTTTATCTCTGAATCGTTCGCTAGTCATCTAGACGTCAAGTCTATTGGACTCGACGTGAATTATTCAGTAACAGTCCCATCAGGAGAAGAGTTGTCAGCTACTAGTGTGGTCAGAGACATTGATCTTGAACTGCAGTGCCACCTAGTATATGCCGACCTGATAGTGTTGCCGATTTAAGAATTTGATATCACTTTGGGAATGGACTGGCTGACAAAGAACAGAGCCCTGATTGATTTTCAGAAGAGATCAGTATTGCTTAGATTGTTGGCATGGAGCAGTTTCTATTTGAACCAGCCAGATGGAGAAGTTTCCCTCGCATGATCTCTTGCATGCAGTCACGGAGACTTATTTCCAAGGGATGTCAGGCTTTCTTGGCCAGTATTGTTTCCGCACCTAACATACCCACTCCATCATTATCACATGTGTCAGTAGTCAGAGACTTCCCAGATGTCTTTCCTGACGACGTCATAGGTCTTCCACCAGAGAGAGAGGTGGAGTTTGCAATCGATCTTATTCCAGTCACTGTGCCAATCTCCAAGACACCGTACCGTTTAGCTCCAGCTGAGATGCTAGAACTCAAACAGCAGATTCAGGAGCTTCTTGACAAGGAATTTATCCGCCCTAGTTTCTCTCATGGGGCGCACCAGTACTATTCGTAAAGAAGAAAGATGGGAGTATGAGGCTGAGTATCGATTACCGAGAATTGAACAAGGTAACGATCAAGAATAAATACCAAATTCCAAGGATTGAAGACTTGTTCGATCAGTTGCAGGGTGCCACAGTGTTCTCTAAAATAGATCTTCGATCGTGGTATCACCAGCTGAAGGTGAAAGATACAGATGTTCATAAGACGGTCTTCCGAACCAGATATGGGCATTACGAGTTCTTAGTAATGCCTTTTGGATTGACGAATGCCCCAAAAATTTTCATGAACCGAGTATTTCAGCCTTATCTTGATTATTTTGTCATAGTATTTACTGACGACATTCTCATTTACTCGAAGAGCCACGAGGAGCATAGCCAGCATTTGAGGACAGTTTTGTAGGTTTTTCAGAGTCGTAAGTTGTTTGCGAAGTTCAGTATATGTGAATTTAGGTTGGAGAAGATATCGTTTTGGCCCATATAATATCTAGCAGTGGTATTGAGGTGGATCCAGCTAAGGTATCAGCAGTCCCGGAATGGGTTGAGCCGAAGAATGCGTCTGAGATTCGCAATTTCCTAGGCCTAGCAGGCTACTAGAGGAAATTTATTCAGGGATTTTTGCCGATAGCAGTGCCACTCACCTCATTGACAAAGAAGAATGCTAAGTTCGTGTGGAGTGGCGAGTGATAGAAGAGCTTCGATACATTGAAGCAAGCCCTCATTTCAGCGCCGGTGCTAGCCATGCCATCAGGGTAAGGAGATTTTGTGTTATACCCCGATGCATCTAAGCTCGGGTTAGGCGCGGTGTTGATGCAGGATGGTCGGGTTATATCTTACGCTTCCACGCAGTTGAAGGTGCATGAGAAAACTACCCGACTCATGATCTTCAGTTAGCCGCTGTTGTCTTTGCTTTGAAGATATGGAGGCATTACTTGTATGGCGAGAAATGCCAGATATTTAACGACCACAAGAGCCTCAATTATTTATTCACGCAGAAAGAACTGAATATGAGACAGAGACGATGGTTGGAGTTGGTAAAAGACTATGATTGTGAAATTAGCTACTATGCAGGGAAAGCTAATGTTGTGGCAGATGCCTTGAGCCGTAAAGTTGCAGTCGCATAACAGTTGTCAGTACAGAGACCTCTTCAGTCAGAGATTCAGAGGTTTGGTTTAGAAGTTTATCGCAAGGACAGAGCTCCTAAGCTGTCTAATCTGACAGTCCAGTCTTCCTTGCTAGACAGTACCCATGCAGGTCAGTTTACAGATGAGCAGTTGCAGAAATGGAGGCTGAAAGATGAAGCTAAAGGTAGTGTACTCTACACAGTATCAGATGGCATTGTGGGATACAGAGGTAGATTGTGAGTGCCTAATGTGGGTGCGATCAGAGAGGATATTCTGATAGAGGCACATGCATCTCCGTATTCAATCCACCCAGGAGGTACCAAGATGTACAAGGATCTGCAGATTTTGTATTGGTGACCAGGGATGAAGCGAAACATTCGTCTATTTGTGTCTGAATGCCTCACGTGCCAGCAAGTGAAGGCAGAGCATCAAAGGCCAGCAGGAATGCTTAAGACACTCCCTATCCCGAGTGGAAATGGGAGAATATTACCATGGACTTCATTGTTAGTTTGCCAAATTCATTCAAAATTTTTAATGCCATTTGGGTCATAGTGGATCGACTCACTAAGTCAGCGCACTTCTTGACAGTGAAGATGACTTTCTTAATGACGCATTATGCGGAGCTTTATATCAGGGAGAACATTCGATTGCACGGAATCCCAGTTTCTGTTGTGTCCGACAGGGACCCGAGGTTTACATCGTCCTTTTGAAGAGTTTGCATGCAGCCATGGGGACGAAGTTGCTGTACAGTACAACTTTTCACCTGAATACAGATGGCCAATCTGAGCGAGTGATTCAAATTTTGGAGGATCTATTGCGAGCCTGTATGATCGATTTCCAGGAAACTTGGGAATCGAAACTACCTCTAGTGGAGTTTACCTACAACAACAGCTTCCAATCATCTATAGGTATGGCTCCCTACGAAACATTGCATGTGGGGAAGTGCAATCCGAGACAGGATGAAGACCTTCCAGAGTCGTCAAAAGAGTTATGCAGACAAGAGGAGAAGAGATCTAGAGTTTGTCGTGGGTGATCACGTTTTTATAAAGATAGCACCGAGTAAGGGTGTTATGAGATTTGGGAAAAGAAGCAAGCTGAGTCCGAGGTTTATTGGACTGTTTGAGATTCTTGACAGAGTTGGGACACTAGCTTACCGTGTTGCCCTTCCGCCTAATCTTGCCGGGGTACACAATGTTTTCCACGTCTCCATGCTGAGGAAGTACATAGCTAACCCATCGCATGTTTTGAGCTACGAGCCGTTGCAGTTGGCTCCAGATATTTCATATGAGGAAAGACCTGTCCAAATCCTAGACAGACAGGAGCGGAGACTTCGGAACAAGGTGACCAAGTTGGTTAAAGTCCGGTGGCTGAATCAAGCAGTAGAGTAGGCCACTTGGGAGACCGAGTCAGATATGAGGAATCACTACCCAGAGCTTTTCGGTAAGAGTTAATTTCGAGGACCAATTTTACATAAGTGGGGGAGGAACTGTAGAGCCCAAAATCAGTACACGTAAAACCCATGCATTTATTTAATTGTTAAATTATTTATTTAAGTTTAAAATGATTTATAGCGATGCATGATTTATTCAAATGCATTATTTTTAATTATGCTTATGTGATGCACGTTACATGTTTTCTTGAGTTTTATGTTTCAGGCGATTATTCGATGCGAAATCGAGGAAAAGAGACCGGTGACGATGTTTTTTGAGTAATTTTAAAATGGGGTGTTGTATTTTAAATTGGAAATGGGCATTTTAAATGATTTATTAGTTTTAAGCATTTTAATAGCCTAAATTATTTGTTTAGGGATTGTAGAGTTTTGAAACTTTTAAAGTTTAGCAAGTGTGCATTTTATTTATTTTTTATTGAGGGATTTCAGTAAAGATAGTGCTTGATTTAACATTTACTTAGTGGTTAAACTTTAATTTATAAATTTTACTCCCAAATTATCACCTAAACACACGCACACACTTTTACACACACATGTTCACGCCTACACACACATACTACCTCCCTTGCACTTTCATTTTATTTCGATGAAAGAAAACCTAGGGTTCTACAAGTTCTTGCAGCCGCCCCCTTTCCTTATCTTTTCCATCAAATTTTCGTGTATTTCCTTCAAAGAAAATCGAGCCACCATCGTCCCGAATCAACCTTCGCTCCGTCTCCGCTTCGGTATCGTCGGTTCGGTAAATTTTAATATTAAAAGGCACGTATACTCTATTTTTCCTGCGTCGATCATGTCATAGTATGTGTTGCATTTTTTAATGCGTAAAAATGCATGTGTGAGGTATAAAGTTTGAGCGGTAATTGTTTAGATCACATTTTGAACGTTTCTGGATCTGAAAATCTCGTTTTTACTCTTCGTTTAAAAACTGCGATTTTTCGGTCGCGATTTTGAGAAAACTTTCAACATGAAAATCGTAGAACTTTTTTTGATTTGATATAAAATTCTAAGTGTTTAGATAAAAATTGAGTGATTTATGGTTATTTTCGTGGGGCTGCTCAAACTGCGCTTTCTGAAAAGATGATATTGATGCGTTCTTGAAGATTTTGTAGTTGCAGGCTTCATTGGGAACCGTTGGTGGACCGCTGCTGCGTTTGGGTATTGTGAGTATGACATTGGGATAAATTTTGGTGCTTATTCTTGTGTCGGTAGGCACTTGATTGCATTAGAAGTCGTAGGAAGTATTTTGGTGTCAAAATTCATGTTAGGAATTATGTTGCGTAGTTGTTGTGCGTCGTCGTTTTGGGGACTTTTGTTTGAGTTGAATCCCTGTCATAGCGTCCTAGGATTAGTCTCGATAGACCGGTTCATGATTCATGATTCATATGATTTCGTATCACGGAGTCCTGAAGACTCGGCGCCCGAGCGGTAATATTTTACCGCTCGGGCGCCACTTTTTCTGTCCGTATATTTTCCTCAGAAGGCTCGGCGCTCGAGCGGTAATTTGTTACCGACCGAGCGCGGCGGACACTGGCGCTCGATCAGTAAGGTTTTCTTGCCCGAGCGCGGCCCCATCTGTAAAAATATTTTGTTCTTTCTTCTTTTCAAGTTCTATAGTGAGTTCATGTCTTCTATTTTTGGGAAATGTTCGCACATCATTTTATAGATTGTTCGGGGTTCGATGTCATAGGTTAGTACGACGATTTAAAGAGGTCAAGTCCCGAGTGATCTAGAATGTCATAAGCTATCTATTTAATTCGGTGGTGAGCAAGAATACCTACGCCTAAGTATGCAACTTAAGTGTTGAAATTCATGTTAGTATGTGCAGCAGTGGCCCCAAGCGAGATCCAACAAATCCCTCAAGTAAGTATGTTTGACGTGCAAAGAAAATATTTTAAGTTTTTGAAGTATGCTAAATGTCTTGTGACCAATTTTTGTTTGGGATCGGACAGCGGTAAAGCATGACCAGGGACCAATCCATCCCGTTAAATCATGAACGGTTTTAGATCAGCATTGGAAAGCGTTAAAGCAATAACGGAGACCACTCCACCCGTTAAAGCATGAACGAGGATCTCATGTATGTGGCAGTGGATTCGTCCCTGTCAGCCCAGTAATGTGGTTTAGTCTGATCAGGTGATTTATGTTATGGGTCACTTGCTTTGAAACATGCCTCTACGCAAAATGATGAAGTTTAAGTATGTTCAATTATTCACAAGTATGCAAGGACGTTTCAGAAAAGTTTCATGTTATGGCACGTCTATGTATGTATGTACGTATGTTCAAGTTTATTTATGCAAGTTCAAGTTCCAGTATATATGTTCTATTTTAAAGATGCATGTGATTTTATTACGTATTACTCGTTACTTCCAGTTTATACGTGGTGAATCTTTAGACTCACTAGACTTGATCGATGCCGGTGAGCATGGTTTTGAGGAGACTAGGTGTGGGGACCCGAACGCTAATTCATTTCTTAATCATCTTTGGGAATGATTAGATCAATTAAATAAATAGGGTCTAAAATTTTTATTTTTTTAATACAAGAGTACGCAACATATGAAATAAATCTTATTTCATTTACAAGATCAATATCCAGATTTAAGTACAAGTCCTGTACAAAACTACATCATAACAACTACTATTCATTCACTACATGTCAGGTGACGAAACAGATCTACTTCTAAGTCCGGATCTCCACGCTAACTTGTCCTCTCTCAATCTCTTCTTGACCCTGATCCTGTCCCACCTGTTGTCATGCACACATACAAACAAAACAACAGCCGGGTAACTCCGGTGAGAATATAATCCCAGTATAAACCATGTGCACATGCAATCATATAAACAAATATAAAAACATGAAACAGATATCAATAACATGTATCAAATCAGAAAGACATGTATCGATATAAATCTGTAAACAACTCTGGACTCGTCATTTGAGGCTCGACTCGTCTCTAATCTAGGGATCCCGGTTTTTGGACATTACCTCATATATCGAATATCAGCGATAGCAGCCGATCTGCTCTTAAGAAAACATCGATATAAACCAAACATCCAGTGTCTTGGCATATCCGCCAATGACTAAGCATCTCCGCCTAAGACTCAGTACACGCTTTGCTATAACTCAATAGACTAAGCATATCAATATCATGAATTGCAAAGATCCATGCAATAAGTAAATTATGTGGTTTTTTGGGAAACTCGAGTCCAATCTGACTCAAGTTGATCTCCATGTTAACATTGATTTATACCTTTCTTTCGTAGGGGTTCGGCTCTGATCTGTCTTCGAATCCTTTAACATTCCCAATAGGCATAATATCAATATACAATCTCAAATCAATACTGGATATAATCAGAACTCAATCAAATTTTGTTTCAACGGCATAACGGCACAAATTCAATATACTCAACAATACAATATCAGTCAGATATCAATCCCAACGTCTCATAATTGATAACAATACAAATCTGATATCAATTCTCAATCAAATCCATTCTAAAAATCATAATAATTCCATATGATATATGTTCTTCAATACGGTTTCAATTATACGATGTCTACTATGTCAAGAACATCATATATGAATCATATCCGATTCTGACAATATCATAATTTCAAATCATATCAAAACGTAGTAAAACTTACGTTCAGTTTAAGTCCTTGTCGATAGGAACACAGTACTGAAGTCGGATAGAAATTCTGACGGGCGGATCTTTCACAATCACAAATCTAAAATGTAAAAAAGCGTAAGGATTTTTCTGAAACTTCCCCTGACCTTTCTCGTTATTCTTTCTCAGGTTTGAAGGGAATGTGTATATATATATATATATATATATCTTGCATGTTGAAGGCATATATATATATATATATATATATATATATATCTTGCATGTTGAAAGGCTATCTCCACTCAGCACGTCTCGCGCATATGCGCGACCCTCCTTGGCGCATATGCGCGAGACCTACTAGTTTCGGCAATAATCTCCTCGGCAGCTCGTGCATATGCGCGCCTTTTTTCCGCGCATATGCGCGAGGTTCTCTGGACATGCACTAGCCTTTCCGCACAACTCGCGCATATGCGCACACACCCTCCGCGCATATGCGCGAGGTCCTCTGCCCATCTCGCGCATATGCGCGCATCAGTGTCGCGCATATGCGCAAGGGGTACTGTTCCTCGCACATTGCATCTTCCCATGCTAACTCAAATCATGTCTCGAAGGGTCCTTCTAATCATATCAATTCACAAATCCATAATCACATATTAACAGATAAAAATCTCGGACATTACACTAGGGGTGGGGACCAAGGAGCTGGCTTGGACTGAGCATGAGGCTAGACCCGAGGACCGCCCAAGTTTTTAAGTTTTTATCAAATGTCAAACACTATGATTTCACGTTACGGGTTATGAGATTTTAAACAAATACATTTGTCAAACTTTATTTTTTGATATTTTGTTGCATCTACTTTTGAGACGTACGTTTTATTTTAAATCGAAATCGAGAGTTACTTTATAATTTAGAAAATTTTATTTTCCGCAAATTTTAAGTAGTAAAAAGTACGGTACGTTACAATTTCACCCCAGAAAACAAAGTTGTTGTCTCATAGAAAACCTCAAGAAATTTGCATATTTTTTCACCTTGAGCCACTCGTCAACCAATGGAAAGTGTGTAAAATTAGTATCAAAAAATTTAAAATGATTAAAAGCACGTCGATAATATATGGCCCTAGAAAGCATCAAATACGTAGAATTCCATCTAGTAGGAACATCTTGCCTGAGTGATTTCTTAGGATCCAGTGAAGTTTGGGTAACATATTATACAAACTTTTTCTTTCTCACTTGACTGCCTTTTACATACTTTACACATTCACGAATCTTATCAACGGAATGATCAATTATTTTCAAACCTTCTTGGACAATTAAATTGAGAATGTGTGCACAACAACAAACATGCAAAAACTCGCCACCATTCACTAATGAACAATTTAAACTAAGATGATCCCTTAAAAGGCCAAGAAACACATCATTTGCAGCGGCATTGTCCAAAGTAATTGTGAAAACCTTTCTTAGAATTCCCCAAGCATTGAATAAGCTATTGATTTTATCATACAATGCAATACCAGAGTGAGGTGGAGGCATGTAAGAGAAGTTGATAATCCTTTTTTGCAAAACCCAATTAGAAACAATGAAATGCGCTGTCAAACATACATAGCCATCAGTGGCAATAGAAGTCCACAAATCGGAAGTGAAACAAATTTTTCCAAGGCATGAACACATTTCTTGAGCTAGTCTATTGTATTCATATGCATCTTGAGAATATCGGTCCTTGTTGTGTTTCTAGTGAAATTATTGACTTGAGGTTCCAAATATGTAAAAATTGATCTAATTGTCTTATATTCCACAAACTGAAACGATAAGTCATGTCTCACAATTGCTAATATTAGCAACTCTCTAAATTTTTCTTGGGTGAACTTTTGTGACCTTATGGCAAGACTTTTATCGCCTTGTTCTAACAAAGTCTGAGCAATATCACGAGTTCTCTGTCTAGGACACTGTTTGAGAATATGGCGTTGGAGATTACCTGTCCCCATGCTACTGTCTGCTTTGTACGTAGTCCCACATTCTTTACATTTGCAACGCTTTTCTTTTCCTTCTACTTCTGGAAGCATCTCAAAATATTGCCACCATTGTGATTTTAAAGGACTCTTTCGTTTAACACTTCCGGAGGCCCGACCTTGCATGTCAGTACCTGTTTCTTCATCGACATCTAAATCCAACATATGTACACCCTCCACACTATCCTCCTCGTGAACAAGAGCAATAGGTTCTGAACTCATTCTATCAATTAAAAGGCGTAACAATAGGATTAGCTACAAGAAAAAAATATGACAATTCCTTGAAAGCAAGTCACAACTTGTACGTATTAGATTTTACATTTGAACATTTTGAAACTTTAATATATCTCATCACCATGTCAAAGCTATTCCTGCTAAAAATTTAGGATCGATATATATTTAACTCATAGGACATCTTGTTTTGGACCAATATATTCAAGTCATATCACTCTTCCCCTTTTTTTCTCAAAGAAACCAACTTTCACAATAATGCATATTATATTACGTCTGTTACAAATGGGTCAATCTTTTGATTTTTTTTGTTTATTTTTTTTAAAAAAACTCCAAAATATATAATGGCAAGTTCTATTAAATGAAATTAAAATACTGGAGGATTAGGCTAAAATTTCCGAACAGTAAGCTACCGTAAATAAGGCAATTTTAATATGTCTAAATTCACAAGAGATGTTGAATTTCAGCATATAAAAAGTTTTGAATAAAAATTTAAAAAATGAGAAAATAAGTCAGAGAAAGTGGTCTGACTTATGGGGAAAATCGGCAGCACGTTTGCTCTGTTAAACCATATTAACTCAGAATAACTTGAAAATTGAAATCAATGCCATCAACACGTTTTCCATGAAATAGAGACTATATTTTGTGGCATGTATGCATTGTCATGCTCAATGAAGATTACTTTAACAAAACTCAGTTCGTTCACCTGGACGAGAAGCGGATTAGCGGTGAAGGGTTTCACTTGGACTCTTGAGTGAGAAGGGAAGAAAGCGACTGGACGAGATGAGAAATGAGAAGTCAACAAGGGATAATCCTTAGATACATTAGAGAATTATTGGGTTGGGCTTTATTTTAGTTTAGAAAATGAGAAATACTGGGCCTAGACAATAGTTGTATAAATTGTAAAACTTTTTTTAAAAAAAAAAACATGATGGGTTGGGTGGGTTCGGGTCACTGGGTGACCTGAATTTTTTTCAGGTCAATCCAAACCCACCTGGAAATTTTTTTTACGGGTTTGCATTCGGGTCCAACCCGTTTCGACCTGAACCGGAAAATCATAAACCCAAACCCGATATTTTTTGTGTCGTCCCGTGTCGGGTTCATTTTTGACAACCCTAAATGTGATCGATCCTTTTACAAAGTCATCGCCTACATCAACTTCTGATGAACCAGTGTACAAGATCAGAATGCGTTAATAATGTCAATTGATGCTTACAACAGGGAAACAGTCAAAGTTGTACTCTTTTTCCTCGTCAATTATTTTTCCGACGCTGTTTGCATACGGTTTTTAATGAGGCAGTTAACAAGTAGAAAGGGATGTTGTACTCTTTTTCCTTCGTTAGATTTTTTTATCCCACCATTTTTTCCTCAGTAAAGTTTTAAGTTTTAACGAGGCGCATCTATCGTCGGGAAGACGTCTAAAGAAAGTATTTATTGTTGTAGTCTTTTCTTTGCTTTGGTTTTTCCCCATAAAGTTGTAATATCAAGGTTTAAATGAGAGAGCACTTGAATCCCGATGAATTTCCAAGCATCCATCTTTTCACATTGAGAAGTTAACTAATCGGTTGTTGTCCAAATAATCATATAAGATAGAGTGCTATAGATAATTTCTTGTTCTAGAATATTATTTTTATTTAGTTAGATTTATGATCAAAATAAATATGGCAAGATTATATTTTAAAGATTTGTGTTTTGTTGGGAGAGAACTATAAATAAATAAAAATAATATAATTTGAAACTAAATCAGATAATATTAATCATGAAAACCATATAGAAATTTTTTGAAGATTCATTACCAGGAATTAACTTTTATATATTCACTTAAATTTTTTTCTCCCATTGAACGAATTTCAGAATTTATATTAAATGAATTTGTTGCTAAAAATATAGAATGGAGAAACAACAATAAATTTTTGAGATGACGATTGTATTTTAAGATTTAAATGGATTAATATAATTAAACTACTTAACAAATTTATACAAATTAAATTTAAAACTCAATTTTTATTTCTGTTTTCATCAAAAAATTAAAAAATCATAATAATAATAATAATCACGGTGAAGCTAAATAGTAGCTATGGAAAAGCAAAATCTGTTTTTGGCTAATTATTTTCCACCAAACAACATACCCTTGTGAACCTCTCCTTTCTCACTTATCCTATGCATTACTTAACAACACATGAATATCCCACTTTCAGAGACCATATTAAGCTCCCACCCTTAGTTTTCTTCCTTCCTTCCCTCATTACCTTCAAATTATTTTATGTCAATATTTATCCCAAATTTCGTCCACTCAAAATGTCTTCGGATGCAATGTCGGGGATTGTGGAGGCGATATTGGCATCCGACAACTTAATTAACATCCCCGCTTTGGCAAACAAAGAAGAACAAAAGAAAATGAATGAGTGCGTCAAAGAAGGCATGATCATGGCGAAAAACGAACTACCACACAAGGAAAAGGTCTTCTATGTATACCCTCTAATCAAGCCACATTATTTGTCAAAACTTAAGAGATTTTAGGGAACAAATTTGGGTTTTCATGATTGTGTATATCATCATATGGAAAATGTACATTATATATACAAGATGTGTTGTTAATAGACCAAAAGGCAGCATTACTAACATGCCATCTAAATTCCTGATTTCTTTTAATTATTATTTTGCAAAGGGTGGTGAAAATACTATAAAAAGGAAGGGAATCATCCTTGAAAGGTTGGACACATCTAGGAAGGAAGGTATTAGTTCCATCTCTATTCTGGTAAATTTTGAAATTTTTTTATAAATATATATATATTCACGAAAACATAATTTCGTTGGCTTCTGAAATTTTAATAAGAACCCTTCAAGCATTGGAGATCTTTGGTCTAACCAATCCAATGACATGATTTTTTGGGCAGATATTAGAGAGGCAAATGTCCAAATAAAGACACTCTCAATTGTTTGTCCTGGTAGACCAGAAATAGAATTGTCACACCCATTTATTTCCAGTCCCAAGGATTGTCTCTTTACCCTAAAGGAAGGAACAAAGTACAGATTGAAGTTCTCATTCAGAGTTTCTGACAAAGTGGTGTCTGGTCTCAAATATGAGAACACTTTGTGGAAAGCTGGTGTTAGAGGTAAATTAATCATCCATTGCTCTATTTCTTTCTCCCTTAAATTAATTCTATGTAAATTTCATATAATTAACAGCTATTACGATTTTATACACGATATATTTATGTCAAATATGAAAATAGAGATTTCATTTTCGATTTAATCAATGTATTTAATAGATTAAGTATTTTGCTTACTAAAGCTATCGTTACAGGTTGTTGACACTTTATTATTATTAGATAGATTGTGTGTGTGGCTGTTGGGAGAACAAAAAATATATATTTGACCAAGATCATATCTCAAACTATACTGTATTTTGATGCGATAGCTGATAAAATTATTGTTACAGTTGACAGATCTATAGTGTTACTGGGTAATTTTAAACCCCACGAAAAACCTTATGGATATCAACTCGAGGAAGAAACTTTACCCTGTGGAATTTTGGTGAGAGGTGTTTATACTGCTAGAGCCAAGGTAAATTCAAATGCATCAAGCTTAAGATGTAATCTTTACACATCTATTAAAAAATAAACATTAAAATCCACAACTTGAAGGACTTATTTGTTACATTGCAAATTAGAAAATAGTTTAGACCCAAATAATAAGGATAAAAAAATTTCCAATAGAGACATAACTGATTACTTGAAATATAAAGCAATGATTTTCCAAAGAAAGGGTTCTTTTCTAACAATTTTTTTATAGGTGCTATCTTAAAAAAATATTAAAGTACTGGTAGATAAGAAATTATATCGATTTGATTTCAGCAAATTAATCAACAAGACAAATGATGCAACTTACATGTTAAATTGCCCTTCATGTCTATTTATTTGTTGTTGGAATTTTGAGGTTAAAAAAGTCACCATGCCACTTGATAGATAAGAGTATATTTGGTTTTTCTGATGTCAAGTTTGTAAAATACCAAAGTATCTTTAACCTTAAAAGTCTTTAAGTTTAATATAAGTTCTCAATCATTCAAATATTAATTCATTACAGTTTAAAATATGTTTAAAAAAGCCATTATACAAACACACATAGTGTATTATACGAACATGAGAAATTATCAATATACAATAATAGAAGGATGCTATTAGAGGGAAATGACCATTTTTACTAATTACTTGTACTATCTCTTTTCAGGTTACCGATGATGATGGGAAATGTTATATGGATATTCAGTACCATTTTGACATTAAAAAGAATTGGCCTTCAAGCCCATGAAAGACTGTCCTAGTAAGATGTTATGGCTTCAAGTAAGAGATTTTGTATAATGTTTGTCTTGTATAGAAATAGGACTCAAGACCATACGTGACACACAAAGTTTGAGATGCTTCTGAGATATTATTATTTTTTTTTTCAAAATTCCGCTTATCAAACTCTTACAAAATCTGATGTTTTTTCACTGTTTAACGCGAAAAAAAATGAATAAATAACGTATGCGGGAGTAGATTAATAATATACCGAAGATGGCGTGAAAGTTTTAAAAAAAAATCCCGCCATCCAAGATGGTGTGACTTGATCTTTTAAAATTTCAAGTCACGACCATCTTGGATGACCATGTGACTTGATTTTGTTTTTTTATTAATAATTAGAATTGTGGTGACGGATTGATGGGATGTCACGAGCAGCTCAAAATAATTTGTGGTGACAGAGTGATGAGATGTATCAATTCAAATCAATTAACACGTCCTGTAAAATAACTTGTTTTTGACCGAATATTGAAATTTAATTTGCTTATAAAATCGATTAACATATAGAGAAAATTGGTTATCATCATTATTCGTTGGTCTGAAAATTTTTGAAGTGTTTTTCAAATTGTTTCGACCGATTAAACTGATACATTTCTTTCAGTGATGAATATAATTTATTGTTGAAGCTACTCATATCAGTTTCTTCTTCCATATACGAGGTACTTATACTCCAAATTAAATTTTGTAAATTGATAAATTATTTATTTGTGATTATTTTTTGCAGATAAAGTTTTGATTATTGTTAATTTTGTTATTAACTACTTAAATACAAATTAAGTATTACAATTAATTTCATTTCTTATTAATTTATTTGACATGCATAGTATGAAAACTTATTATTATAAAAATTATTATTTGTATTATTATTGACTTATAAGATACAACTAAGAAATATAATTTTTGTAATTTAGAATACTAATCAATGTTTTATTAGAAAAAAATAATAATAATACTTTTATTATAATTGTTATTGATGTTGTTGTTTTATATATGTAGTATATAAAAAATTAAGTATTATATTTAATTTATTTATATTTATTTGTAACTTGGAATCATATTGATATAATAAAAGATTTATTTGAATTTCTGGAATCTAATGTAATATAAGAGTCTTTGGTTAGAACATAAGGTAAGAAGATAAACCAGGGAAATGGTTAACACAAGGTTCGAGTTTCAGGAAAATGTACCAAGGTTGGACACGTGGAAGGGTTCTGGACACGTGGTAAGGTTCGGATCATCCGATTGGGGTTCGGATCGTCCGAGACAGGTGGCTGTACTCGTGGAAGTCATGCAAGGATCGGATCGTCCGATCAGAGTTCGGACCGTCCGAAGTGTGCCGGATCGGAGCTTCCGAAATGGTTCGGATCGTCCGAACATTGGCTATAAATAGAGGTGCGAGGCTTCATTTGTGACTCGCCAATTCAGAGAGTTCCATAGCATTTCAGTCGTTTCTGTGAGATTCTAGTCTTTTTCCGAGGTTCGGGCACTAGCGGGGAGCTGCTGGTCTTGTAGCGGAGCTGTGCTCTAGTTGGGAGCTAGCGGCATCAGTGGGCTAGCGACGGACGAAGGTTTGGAATTGTATCATTATTATTTCAGGATTATCTAGTTAAGTCTGGTAGATAAGTTTTAGTGATGGTTTTCACTTGATGCATAGGCTTGTTCTAGACCTGAGTAGAGGTGTTGCGTAAGGCTAGGCTTGCTGTGATAGAGGTACGAAAGTACTATCCGAGATATCCTGGTTGAGTATACATTCTTATATGTGTTGCATGATTATGTGGTGCATTGATATATGTCATATGATGCATGCTATTATGTCACGTTTATTACTGCACGTTGCATTTCATGTTGAGCCGTATCTCCTTCGAGATAGCCTTTACTGTTGAGCTGTATCTCCTTCGAGATAAGCTATATCTTGTGGGGCCGCTCAGCCCTGTCTTGTCTTGTGGACGCATGGACACCGAGAGTACACAGTGGCCGACGGGTCGGGAGGGCTTCGGTGGTCCGGGACATTTTAGGTCCACGTCTGTTCTTGCAGTGGATGCAGTGACCCAGAGGTAGGACCGCGCAGCACTATCCACTTGGCGCCTCTAGACTGAGCATTTTGAGATCTTTTGTGACTCCTGTTTCTTGACTACCCTGGTATCATATCATAGCATGTGCATTTCATATAGATTTGTATACTCATGCTTTTGTATATCCGAGAAAAATAAATTCATGTTGTAGCCCCTCAGCCTGCTTAGCCGTGAAATGGCGTTTAAGGCGTTTATGGGTGATTTTTTATGAATTTATGATTCTTTGGGCCCTCGATAAATCCTCTATTGTTTAATTTCTTTGGAATATCTTTCGTAAATCCTTTTATGTTTTGTAAAATTCCAAATAAGAATCTTATATTCATTATTATTCTGGAGTTTAAATTTTTCCTTTTCTTAGCTCAATTTGAGTTGAAGATGATATATAGGCTGGAAACCAATAACCTCCATGTGTGCGAAAGCCACTAAGGAAAAGTTTGGTAAAACAATACCACGTATCAGATTCCTCTTTGATTCCAAGCCTCGGATGGTACATTTAAATGATTTTATTATTCAACTGTAATATAAAAAATTTGTTATTACCTTTTTGTTCTGTGTGACCTATTGAATTTTATTCTATAGGAATTGATAGTGTGACAGTGCTTTTATTCGTAGGTGGAAAAGTTATTATACGACATCACACTGTAAAATATAGTAGCATTGCGTTGAGGGCAACACGAATACTAAGATCTATTAATTTTCATGAATTGAAGGAAGTAGTGTACCGTCTGAAAAATATTGAAAAATCAAAATTGAACTTAAAATTGTCAACAAAATATTCCTACATGGATAAGTCACATTTATAGTGTATGTTGGATTCTATTAACGAAATGTGATGTGTTGAATTGTATATCGAAAAGAATTTTGTCGAGCATAATGTACATGTTGAGGTTCCTGAATCATACATTCCATGTATAACTGAAGGGTTCAATTCGATGGTATTTAATCGTCAACCCAATACTTGCACTAATGCTTTTTTCAAACCATTAAATGAAAATCGATTTAATTCGGATGATTAATGGACTGGGGGATGGGATTGGTATATTACTGGCACCGTAGAAGAAAATGTTAACTGGTCGATTTCCACACGAGGATGGGATTGTGGTGCGAGAGGATGGTACTCAGTTGACACGAATCATGCAGGTTTGGATTGTTCACCGAGTGTGCATCCTAGTGGATCGAGTAATGTATCGACACCTGTCGTACCTAATGAACAAAGATCACGTGAGTTTTCATAGATGTTCACCTTCACGCCACCGAAATATTTATTGAACCTGATACAACTGCAAGTGAAACAGATGAAGATGAGCATGAAGACAAAAATGCCACATTTGCTGATATTGGTCCATCTCATACCGACACCGGTGATCATATGCATGAATATCCTTTTGAAGTCATTTCAAATCTTGAACACCGATCCGATACATGACCATTATCTGTCCCGCCTGTCGGTCTATCTTTATATGACGTACCTCAATTCTTTAGTAAAATATATGATGAGCAATGCCCTGATTCTGTTGGAATTCCATCTGCATCGAATTTGAGTTATTACAATGCAGATAGAGGAGAACTTTGCACGAACATGATTTTTAAAGATAAAAAGCATTTGATAGCAGCATTTAAGAACTAGTCGGTTAGAGTTGCTCGACGTGAATATCAAGTTGTGTAGAGTACAAAGACTTTGTCGAAAGTTCGTTGTAAAAATAAATATTCAAATATCAATTGTAGGTGGGTTCTTCGTCCATCGTTAAAATCAAAATTGGGTATTTCAAGATCACGAAATATGGTGGTCCACATACATGTATGTCTAGCCAGGTGGGGTTAGACAACCATAACTTGGGCAAAAATATGATTGCAAAAACACGTACAGGTATTGTTCGGTGTAATCCTTCGTGTGAGATTAAATATGTTATCCAACTTGTCAAAGATCGATAAAATTTTAAAATCTCATATGATAAGGCATGGTATAGTTTAAAGCGGGCGGTGGAAAATGTATATGGTACATGGGAGAGTTCATGTAGAACCCAAAAATCAGTACACGTATAACCCATGCATTTATTCAATTGTTAAATATTTTATTTAAGTTTAAAATGATTTTAGTGATGCGTGATTTATTTAAATTGTATTATTTTAATGTTTATGTGATGGACGTTAAAAAAAATTTCAAGTGTCATGTTTCATGCGATTATTTGAGGCGGGATCGAGGAATAGAGACCGGTGACGAGTTTGGCAATTTTTAAATGCGGTATTTTTATTTTAATTTGAGGTTGGGGAATTTCAAATAATTTATTAAGTTTAGCATTTTATAACCTAATTTAATTATTAGGTGATTTTAAGATTTTAAAAGTTAAAATTAGTGTGTACTTATTTTTAATTGAGGAGTTTGATTAAATTAGTGTGAGTTAGCCTTTGTTATCATTTTTAATTAGTTAAATTAGCACCAATTACTTCTAATTAAAACAAACACACACACGTTAAACACACTCACACACACTTACACATGTTTTACACACACCAAAACATACAACACATAACTACACATTTTATTTTCAGATTTTTAAAAGAGAAAACATAGGGTTCCTCCACTCTTGAGCAGCCGCCCTCCCTTTTGAATTTCCAGCAAGCTTTCGGTGATTTTTATTGCAAGAAAACTGTGTCCACGTTCGTCCCGAATCAACCTCGTATCTTTCCTCGCGTCGATATCGTCATATTGGTATTTCTAACCATCAAAAGGCATGTATATTCTTTCGTTTCTGCATCGATCTTGTCATATTAAATATCTTGATGTTTATCGTTTGGAAATCATGTGTATGTTATGTAAGGGTTTGAGCAAATATGGTTGGATCACTTTTGAAACGGTTTTTGGATCTGAAAACTCGTTTTTGCTGTCATTTTTAAAACTGAAATTTTTTGTCGTGATTCTGAGAAAACTTTCAATATGAAAATTGTATAACTTTTTGATACCTTCGATTTGAAAGTAAATTCGAAATATTTGCATAAACATTGAGTGAGTTATGATGTTTTTCATGGGACTGCTCAAACGAGGTCAAGTCCGGAGCGAACTAGAATGTCATAAGCTACTTATTCACGTTGGTGGTGAGCTCGAGTAACTACGTCTAAGACATGCAAGTTAAGTATATAAATTCATGTTAGTATGTGCAGTAGCCGGCCCCAAGTGAGATCCAATGAATCCCTCAACAGCAAGTAAGTATGTTGACGTGCAACGAAAATATTTCAAGTTTTTGAGTTATGCTAAATGTCTTTTGACCAGATTTATGTATGGGATTGGAAAGTGTTAAATCATGAACGTGGACCAATCCACCCCGTTAAATCATGAACGGATTTAGATCAGGATTGGAAAGCGTTAAAGTATTAACGGGGACCAATCCACCCGTCAAAACGTTAATGGGGATCTCATGTATGTGGCAATGGATTCTTCCCTGTCAGCCCAATACTATGGTTTAGTCTGATCAAACGATTTATGTTATGGGTCACTTGCTTTGAAACATGCCTCTACGCAAAATAATGAAGTTCACATATGTTCATGTATGTACAAGCATGCAAGCATGTTTATGAAAGTTTTACGTTATGGAACGTCTAAGTTATGTACGTATGTTCAAGTTTAGTGCAAGTTCAAGTTTCAAGTATGTATGTCCTATTTTAAAGTTGCATGTGGTTTTATTACGTTTTATTCGTTACTCCCAGTTTATACGTGTTGAGTCTTTAGACTCACTAGACTTGATCGATGCAGGTGAGGATGTTTATGAGGAGGTTAGGGGTGGAGACCAAGGAGCTGGCTTGGACTGAGCAGGAGGCTAAACCCGAGGACCGCCATGTTTTGAAGTTTTTGTGCAATGCACAAAATACTTTTATTTCACGTTATGATTTATGATATTGTGAAAGGAGTACTTTCTTTAGCAACTTTTTTGACATTTTTTGTCGCAAAGATTTTGGATGAACGGTATATTTTCATTGGATTTTGAAGGTTGAGTACTCCTTTAAGAAATTTTTAATTCTTCCGAAAATTTTAAGTAGTAAAAAGTACGGTATGTTACAGTTGGTATCAGAGCGGTGGTCTTGTAAAGGGTTATGTCTTCTGCCAGTCGCAAGAAGCTCACGAAGTCACACCTCAAGTTAATAAGTTTTAAAGTTTTGAGTTATGTTATGTACTAAGCATTAAGCCATGATTTCAGCATGTCTATGTTTTAAGTTCAATTTACGTGCATCTTATGTTATTAATATCATGTTCATGCATCTGGGGTTTACGTATTGTGTAAATTGTTGGAACAGTATGCCCCTAGACGCATTGTTAACCACCGTGAAGCAAGGGAAGAGGGCCAAGAGCCCCGAGATGAGGAGAGGGCCAATCCCCCACCTCCACCTCCAGACATGCAGGCACAGATGCTTGTAGGTATGACTCAGTTCTTCGCACAGTTTGCGGAGAACCAGGCAGCAGTAGATGCAGGGGCGAGGCCCCGACCTGAAGCTATGTATGAAAGATTTAGGAGGATGAATCCTAAAGAGTTTTCGGTACCACTAACCCGATGATAGCTGAGGGATGGATTAAGTCCATAGAGGTAATCCTCGATTTTATGGAACTGGCCGATGCAGATAGGATCAGGTGTGCCACGTTCCTTCTGACATGGGACGCCAGACTATGGTAGGAGAGTGTGTCAGTGTCAGTCAATTTGCAGGTGTTGCCTTGGAATGGTTTCAAGGAGGTTTTCTACTCCAAGTACTCACTGAAGAAGTACGATCCAGACTGACCAAAGAATTTATGACCTTGCGACAGGGAGACTGTAGCGTTGCAGAGTTTTTCAGGAAGTTTGAGAGGGGTGTCACTTTGTGCTCCTGATAGCTAATGATGTCCAGAGTAAGTTGAGGCATTTTATGGATGGGTTACGGCCGGTCTTGCGCCATGACTTACGAGTTGCTGGTCCTACTACCTACACGGTTGCCATGTCAAGAGCTTTGGCGGCAGAGCAAGATCAGAGGGATATTGAAACTGACAGGCAGGGCAAAAGGCCCTATCAGGCACCACAGCAGTAGCAGCAACAACGACCTCAGTTTAAGAGACCGTTCCAGGTGCAACCAGGGAAGAGTCCATATCAGGGACCGCCAAAGGGCAAGTGTCCTATGCCACAGCAGAAGGTGCCTCAGAGGCCGGGAGAACACCCGGTGTGCCCGAAGTGTAACCGCCAGCACCCGAGACAGTGCTTGTATGAGTCAGGTAAATGTTTCAAGTGTGGAGCAAGTGACCATATGTTGAAGGAATGCCCGCAAATGGAGGCAGCAGACTCTGGGTAGAGTGTTCGCTATGCATGTGCATGAGGCGAACCCAGACACGACTTTACTGACCGGTAAACTTTTCTACTTAAGCTCAGTATTATTTTCGCCTTGCATGTTTATTTAAATTGGGATTATTAGGATGCTAGATGGAATTTTTTTTGTGCCTTTTGTTGCGTAAGGCTACTAGTAGAACTTTTGGATATAAGTTACATGGTGCTAACGTCTCTCAGAAAATATTTTCATCAAGATATTAGCCATGAAGGCCCTGATAGACGCAGGAGCCACCTACACGTTCATTTCAGAGACATTCGCTAGTCACCTAGATGTCAAGTCTATTGGACTCGATGTGAGCTATTCAGTGACTAGTCCCATCAGAGGAAGAATTATCAGCTACTAGTGTGGTCAGAGACATCGATCTCGAGCTGCAGGGACACCTAGTGTATGCATATTTGATTGTGTTGCCAATGCCATAGTTTGACATTATTTTAGGAATGGACTGGCTAACAAAGAATAGGGTCTTGATTGACTTCCAGAAGAGATCAGTGCTAATAAGACCTTTGGGTACAGAGAAGTTTCTCTTCGAGCCAGCTAGATGGAGGAGTTTTCCTCGCATGATTTCTTGCATGCAGGCGCAGTGACTCATTTCCAAGGGGTGTCAGGCTTTCTAGGCCAGCATCATTTCAACACCTGACATAACCACTCCATCATTATCAGATGTGCAAATAGTCAGAGACTTCCCAGACATCTTTCCTGAAGACGTCACATGTTTTCCACCAGAGAGAGAGGTGGAGTTTGCAATCGATCTTATGCCAGGCACTGTGCCAATTTCTAAGGCACCTTACCGATTAGCTCCAGCTGAGATGCTAGAACTCAAACAGCAGATTCAGGAGCTTGTAGACAAGGAATTTGTAATGCCGGAGAATTTGATTATCATAATTTGTTATGATTTATTGATTATGAACTGATGTGATTATAGCCGGGCCATTCCAAGACCAGATTGGGCAAAGCATATAAATGGTGCAAGTTTTGGACAGAACTATTGGCGTCCGAGCGGTAGAAAGTGACCGCCTGAGCGCCAATGTTCAACAAATATATGTTCGGGCAGAAGATGTGGCGCCCGGGTGGTAGTTTATGACCACCCAGGCGCCAGTACATAACAAGTGCGGGCAGAACCTTCCGCGCCCGGGCGGTAGATCTTGACCGCCCGAGCGCCGAGTGAGCGCTCGGGCGGAAATTTATTACCGCCCGAGCGCCAACCGAGATTGAAGAAAAGTGTGACACGTAGCTTCACATGCAATTGGATTTATATATACGTATATCACTTTGCATTTCTTCAGAAAACGAGAAAAGATTCGAGAAAAGGTTTCAGAGAATTACGAAGAAATCCTTACGCCTTTATATTTCGATCCGTCCGTCAGATTTTGAATTCGACTTCAGTATCGTGTTCCTATCGACACAGGCTGCAAGTGGACGTAAGTTTTACTATGTTTTGATATGTCTTGAAATTATGATGTTGAAGGAATCAGATATGATTAATATATGGTGTTTCTGACATGTTAGACATCGTATAATCGAAATCGGATTGAATAACGGACACCGTATAGAATGGTTATGAATTTCAGAGTTGAATTGACTGGGACATGATATCAGATATTGATAGAATGCACATTGATTATGTCATTTCAGATTTGGATTGACAGATTTGATACCGACTTCAAGACTTCGATTTGTTCCAACGACAAGAAGGTATAATTCATGTTTTGTTTGGGGAAGATACAACTCAAATAAGATTCAATTTGAGTTTCCCAACCAAATAACATACTAGAATTGTTGTTTATCTTTTGATATGATATTGATTTGTTTATAGATTTATATTCAAATCTCTTGATATGATGATGTCTTGTTTATAGAGTTATATTCAAGCATTTGAGATAGGAGAGTTATTGGCAGACTTGCCAAACTAGACGTTCGGTGGTATCTACGCTTCGGATCAGATTCAATCCGATTGTAGACATTCGATACAGACAGGGCCGAAGTCTAGGAATAAGACGTACAGTTACCCCGATTGGGAGGGTAGGTGACAGACAATGACGTCTTATTCAGACCGGGATCCCTAGAGTAGAGTCGAGTCGAGTCAGGACATGATTTGATTTGAATTGCATGCTCATATAGATTGGTTTCATAGACTATGGAACCCATTGTTATTGCTTTCATGCATGATTTATGATTATGTATTAGCATGCATACATGTTTTATACTGGGATTGTTCTCACCGGAGTTTCCGGCTGTTGTTATGTCTGTATGTGTGCATAACAACAGGTGGGGCAGGAACTGGGTCACGTCAGAGATGAGATCGAGATAGCGTGGTGACTTCGGGCGCAGAAGATGACTAGTGGTTTCTTACTAGACTTGTACTACTTGTGTTTGTAGTTTGTATTAAACATTAGTTTGTATGAATGTACTAGAACAAGACATGTATATTATGTTTGTTGTAAAGAAATAAATACAGACCTGGTGCTTGTTTATAAACATTTAAGTAAATGTTAAAAAGCAAAATTTTGACCCAAATTTTTGAATAAAGATCCGATTAATCCCGAAAAGAATTGAGTTAGATCCCGGGTCCCCACAACAGGTGCTATCAGAGCAGTAGGTTCTGTAGACTGAGATAGAATAAAATGAGCGGGGTAGATCGAGTCTTATTCCTTGCTTTGATGTGCTAGCATGATTTATTGCTTTCCCTATTACATGTTGTATTGTTATCTGAATTGATTTACAGCATGTACTTGTAAAGACTGAATCAAAACCGATTCTGGATCAGAGGTATATAATCAGAGGAGGAGTGAGACAGATTGTATAGACTGTGTACTAATCTGTTTGATAATCAGATTATGCCACCTAGAAGGATACCACAACCAGCTGTAGGTCAAGTGCCGGAACAGGGTAGTACGTCAGGTACTCAGATGGACGTTACTGCGACACCTATGGAGACCTTGTTGAAGAGGTTTCAATCATTCCATCCACCTACCTTGAAGGGCATGGAGAATGCAGTGGATTGTGAGAGCTGGCTAGACGATATCGAGATGTTGTTTGAATCTCTTGCCTATACAGATGAACGGAGAGTGAAGTTGATTGGGCATCAATTACACGAAGTGGCAAAAAGTTGGTGGCTGACAACGAAACGAGCCCTGGAGCATAGAGGTATCGATATTACTTGAAAAGTATTTAAAGACGAGTTTTATCAACGTTTCTTTCCGGTGTCGTATCGAAAAGACAAAGGAGTAGAATTTGCCAACTTGAGACAGGGCAGTGGAACATAGAAGAGTATGTTGCCAAATTTTCTTCCTTGCTCCGATTTGCGCCACACATGGCAGGAAATGACGAAGCGGTCGCAGACAAGTTCATCAATAGTTTAAACCCTGATATTTTTTCTTTGGTGAACACGGGACGACCCAACACCTTTTCTGATGCACTGAACCGAGCCTAGGGAGCAGAGGCTGGCTTGATCAGGCAGCAAGGAGCTTCTTATAGTGGTCAGGTTCAGAGATCGCCACAGCCCGCCACCCAGTTTCCACCACCTCCTCCTCTATTTGATAGTGTAAGCAGTAGTAGTGGCAAGAAAGATACCTTGAAAGTTAAAGGCAAGCAGTTCAAGAGAGCAGGGAGCAGTTCGTCGAGCTCCAGCGGGCCACGACAGAGAGGTCCTGGCCAGAGTACAGATGTGACAGGTGTGTATTGCACTACTTGTGGAGGCCGACATGTCACAGAGCAGTGTCAGGGACTGATGGGCAGATGCAACATATGTAGGCAACAGGTACATTTCGCCAGAGTCTGTCCCAGAGAGGTGCCCAGAGATTTCAGGGTACAGGGTCACCAGCATCAGTGACTTAGCCTGAGAGGCAAGCGTCGTCTGTCCATTCATTCCAGCCGACGCCTACGCAGTCCCAACCTAGAGCCAGAGGTGGCCAGACAGTGAGCCAACCTCCCAGACAACAGGCTCAGGTGTTTGCATTGACGAAGGAGCAAGCCCAAGATGCACCGGACGATGTGATTGCAGGTAACTGTTTTCTTTGCGGTTATCCTGCATATGTAATGATAGATACAGGTGCATCACATACATTCATATCAGAACGTTTTGCATTGACACATGCATTGCCTGTCGAGTCATTGTCAACTGTAGTGTCTATTTCTTCTCCGTTGGGAAGTGGTCTTATATCTGTGACTTCAGTTAGACATTGCGTACTACAGTTTGAGGAGCATGAGATTGATTTAGACTGTGTTGTACTTGGCTTACCGGATTTTGATTGTATTGTTGGGATTGACATGTTAACTAAGTACAGAGCCACTGTAGACTGTTTTCACAAGATTGTAAGATTCAGACCTGAAATGACAGAAGAATGGAAATTCTACGGTAAGGGTTCCAGATCTCGGATTCCCGTAGTGTCTGCTCTGACTATGAGCAGATTGTTGCAGAAAGGATCAGAGGGGTTCCTTATTTATTCTGTAGACCTACAGAAATCGAGCCCGGCATTGGCAGATTTGCCAGTAGTACGGGAGTTTGCAGATGTATTTCCAGATGAGATTCCAGGGTTACCTCCAGCCCGAGAGGTAGATTTCGGAATAGATCTTATTCCAGGTACTGTTCCTATTTCGAGAGCTCCGTATAGGATGGCGCCGATAGAGCTGAAAGAACTGAAAGCACAACTAGAAGATCTTCTAGCCAAGGGATATATCAGACCTAGTGTATCTCCTTGGGGCGCACCAGTGCTATTTGTACGAAAGAAAGACGGTTCTATGAGATTGTGTATAGACTACATGCAACTGAACAACCCAACGATAAAGAATAAGTATCCTTTGCCTCGTATCGACGACTTATTTGATCAGTTGCAGGGATCTTCTATCTATTCCAAGATTGATTTGCGATCGGGATATCACCAACTCAGAGTGCGAGATGTTGATATACCGAAGACAGCATTTCGAACGATTTATGTACATTATGAAATTATTGTCATGCCTTTCGGTTTAACAAATGCTCCGGCAGTGTTTATGGGATTAATGAACCGTATCTTTCAGAGGTACTTGGATGATTTTGTGATTGTTTTATTGATGATATTCTGGTGTATTCTAAGAATTTGAATGAGCATGCCAATCATTTAAGAATTGTATTGCAGACACTGAGAAATGAAAGAATGTATGCTAAACTGTCAAAGTGCGAGTTTTGGTTGAAACAGGTTGTCTTCTTGGATCATATCATATCTAGAGACGGTATTTCGGTGGATCCAAGTAAAGTTGAAGATGTAATCAGCTGGCCGAGACCGACTTCTGTGCTAGAGATACGCAGTTTCATGGGTCTGGCAGGTTATTATCGACGATTCATCAAAGATTCTCCAGTATTGCGAAGCCAATTACACAGTTGACACAGAAGAATACACCATTTGTGTGGTCTGAGGATTGTGAGTCTAGCTTCTAAGAATTGAAGAAGAGGCTGACCAGCGCACCTGTCTTGATTATTCCTTCAGGTACTGGCGATTTCGTTGTATATTGTGATGCATCTCACAGAGGGTTAGGATGTATTCTTATGCAACGAGGTCATGTGATTGCATATGCCTCTAGACAACTGAAGCCACACGAGATTCGATACCCCATTCATGATCTTGAATTGGCGGCTATCGTATTTGCATTAAAGATTTGGCGTCATTATCTTTATGGCGAGAAATTTGAGATCTACTCTGACCATAAAAGCCTAAAGTACTTGTTTTCTCAGTCAGAATTGAACATGAGACAGCGCAGATGGCTCGATTTGTTTAAGGACTTTGATCGTGAAATCAAATACTATCCAGGGAAGTCAAATGCAGCAGCGGATGCCTTGAGTCGAAAGGTTTCTGCTCTATCCTTGTCGACGATAGGTGTTTCGAATTTAGTTGAAGATTGCTGTTTTTCTGGTTTAGCATTTGACACAGATAGTAGACCACTACGACTTGCTTCGATTCAAGTTGAGCCAAATTTGATTATGAGAATTAAGGAAGCCCAAAGAACGGATCAGAATATTCAGAAGTCGATTAAGATGATCAGATCAGGACAACAGTCTGAATATCGGGTACATGATTTTGTTCTGTATGTGAATAACCGTCTTGTAGTGCCAGATGTTTCAGAGTTGAAACAACAGATTTTATCAGAAGCGCACTGTAGCCGGTTCAGCATTCATCCTGGAGGCCGGAAGATGTACAACGATCTGAAAACACAATTCTGGTGGAAACAGATGAAGACAAATATTACAGAATTTGTGTCTATGTGCTTAAATTGCCAACAGGTGAAGGCTGAGAGAAAGAAGTTCGAAGGTTTACTTCAGAGTTTGTTTATTCCTGAATGGAAATGGGATCACGTTTCCATGGATTTCGTGACGAAGTTACCTCGATCATCCAGGGGCTGTGACGCGATTTGGGTCATTATTGACAGATTAACCAAATCAGCTAGTTTTATTCCATACAGAATGACATACAGACACGATCAGATGGCTGAGATATATATCAGAGAGATAGTCAGATTGCATGGTGTGCCGCCGAAGTCTTTCGTATCAGATCGTGATCCACGATTCACTTCACACTTTTGGCACAGTTTACAGCAGGCTTTAGGTACGACATTGCACCTGAGTACTGTTTATCATCCCCAGACAGATGGACAGTCAGAGCGGACTATCCAGACTTTAGAGGACATGTTGAGAGCTGTAGTGCTAGACTTTGGCACTAGTTGGCAAGATTCACTACCGTTGTGTGAATTCTCGTACAACAACAGCTATCAAACGAGCATCGAGATGTCACAGTTTGAAGCTTTATATGGCAAGAAGTGTAGATCTCCTCTATATTGGGATGATATATCTGAGGTACCAGAACTTGGGCCTGATATGATCCGTGAAATGACTGAGAAAGTAAAGATAATTCAGAAGAGAATGAAGACGGCACAGGATAGGCAAGCCAAATATGCAATATCAGACGTAGACCGTTAGTATTTGAACAGGGAGACAGGGTATTCTTGAAAATTTCTCCTTTCAGAGGCGTTGTCAGATTTGGCAAACGCGGGAAGTTGTCTCCTAGATACATCGGTCCATATAAGATTCTTGAGAAGATTGGCGATCGAGCATATCGACTGGCCCTTCCTCCTTCTTTATCTGGGATACATGACGTTTTTCATGTATCGATGTTGCGTAGATATATACCAGATATTTCTCATGTCATTCAGCCTGACGAAGCCGAACTGGATCAGACTTTGAGTTATGTTGAGCAACCGATACAGATTCTTGATCGGAAAGAAAAGCAGCGCAGGACAAAGACTATTCCACTTGTGAAAGTCCAATGGAGTCGACATGGCACTGAGGAAGCAACTTGGGAGACAGAAGCATATATGAGACAACGATATCCCGAGTTATTTCGATGATGTAAGTATTTATTCAGTTTTGATTATATTGCCTCTTATACTTGCATTGATAGGATTGCCTGCGAGTTCGAGGACGAACTCTTATCTAAGAAGGGGAGAAATGTAATACCCGAGAATTTGATTGTCATAATTTTTTATGATTTATTGATTATGAACCGATGTGATTATAGCCGGGCCATTCCAAGACCAGATTGGGCAAAGCATATAAATGGTGCAAGTTTTGGACAGAACTATTGGCGCCCGAGCGGTAGAAAGTGACCGCCCGAGCGCCAATGTTCAACAAATATATGTTCGGGCAAAAGATGTGGCGCCCGGGCGGTAGTTTATGACCGCCCGAGCGCCAGTACATAACAAGTGCGGGCAGAACCTTCCGCGCCCGGGCGGTAGATCTTGACCGCCCGAGCGCCGAGTGAGCGCCCGGGCCGGAAATTTATTACCGCCCGAACGCCAACCAGGATTGAAGAAAAGTGTGACACGTAGCTTCACATGCAATTGGATATATATATACGTATATCACTTTGCATTTCTTCAGAAAACGAGAAAAGAGTAGAGAAAAGGTTTCAGAGAATTACGAAGAAATCCTTACGCCTTTATATTTCAATCTGTCCGTCAGATTTTGAATCCGACTTCAGTATCGTGTTCCTATCGACACAGGCTACAAGTGGACGTAATTTTTACTATGTTTTGATATGTATTGAAATTATGATGTTGAAGGAATCAAATATGGTTCATATATAGTGTTTCTGACATGTTAGACATCGTATAATCGAAATCGGATTGAAGAACGGACACCGTATAGAATGGTTATGAATTTCAGAGTTGAATTGACTGTGACATGATATCAGATTGAATTGATATCTGTTGTTTAGTGTTGCTAGATATATTGAAACTACATTGTTATGCCGTCGAATACTCTCGAGATTGATTACTGATTCGTATACGTGTTGATTGGAATTAGAGATTGATAGAATGCACATTGATTATGTCATTTCAGATTTGGATTGACAGATTTGATACCGACTTCGAGACTTCGATTTTTTCCAACGACAAGAAGGTATAATTCATGTTTTGTTTGGGGAAGATACAACTCAAATAAGATTCAATTTGAGTTTCCCAACCAAATCACATAATAATTGTTGTTTATCTTTTGATATGATATTGATTTGTTTATAGATTTATATTCAAATCTCTTGATATGATGATGTCTTGTTTATAGAGTTATATTCAAGCATTTGAGATAGGAGAGTTATTGGCAGACTTGCCAAACTAGACGTTCGGTGGTATCGACGCTTCGGATCAGATTCAATCCGATTGTAGACATTCGATACAGACAGGGCCGAAGTCTAAGAATAAGACGTACAGTTACCCCGATTGGGAGGGTAGGTGACAGAAAGTGACGTCTTATTCACACGGGGATCCCTAGAGTAGAGTCGAGTCGAGTCAGGACATGATTTGATTTGAATTGCATGCTCATATAGATTGGTTTCATAGACTATGGAACCCATTGTTATTGATTTCATGCATGATTTATGATTATGTATTAGCATGCATACATGTTTTATACTGGGATTGTTCTCACCGGAGTTTCCGGCTGTTGTTATGTCTGTATGTGTGCATAACAACAGGTGGGGCAGGATCTAGGGTCACGTTAGAGATGAGATCGATATAGCGTGGTGACTTCGGGCGCAGAAGATGACTAGTGATTTCTTACTAGACTTGTACTACTTGTGGTTGTAGTTTGTATTAAACATTAGTTTGTATGAATGTACTAGAACAAGACATGTATATTATGTTTGTTGTAAAGAAATAAATACAGACCTGGTGCTTGTTTATACACATTTAAGTAAATGTTAAAAAGCAAAATTTTGACCCACATTTTGAATAAAGGTCCGATTAATCCCAAAAAGAATTGAGTTAGAGCCCGGGTCCCCACAGAATTCATTCGCCCTAGTCTCTCACCGTGGGGCGCACCAGTGGTTTTTGTGAAAAAGAAAGATGGGAGCATGAGACTGTGCATCGATTACCGAGAGTTGAACAATGTAACGATCAAGAATAAATACTCACTTCTTAGAATCGAAGACTTGTTTGATCAGAGTTGCAGGGAGCTACAGTGTTCTCTAAGATAGATCTTCGATCAAGGTATCATCAGCTGAAAGTGAAAGACGCTGATGTTCACAAGACAGCCTTCAGAACCAGATATGGGCATTACGAGTTATTGGTGATGCCGTTTGGACTGACGAATGCTCCAGAAATTTTCATTGACCTCATGAACCGAGTATTCCAGCCGTACCTAGTTCAGTTCGTCATAGTGTTCATTGACGACATTCTTATTTACTCTAGAAGCCGCGAGGAGCACAGTCAGCACTTGGGGACAATTCTACAGACCTTTCAGAGTCGCAAGTTATTTGCGAAGTTCAGTAAGTGTGAATTTTGGTTGGAGAAGGTAGCATTTTTGGGTCATATAATTTCTAGCAGTGGTATTGAGGTGGATACAGTAATGGTGGCAGCCGTTAAGGAATGGGTTGAATCGAAAAATGCATCAGAGATCCGCAGTTTTTTGGGTTTAGCTGGTTACTACCGTAAGTTTATTCAAGGGATTTAATCGATAGCAGTGCCACTCATTTCACTGACCAAGAAGAATGCAAAATTCGTGTGGGGTGAAGAATGTCAGAAGACTGTTGATACTTTGAAGCAAGCTCTTATTTCAGCGCCAGTGTTAGCCATGCCGACAGGGCAAGGTGATTTTGTGTTATACACCGATGCATCTAAGCTCGGTTTAGGCGCAGTCTTGATGCAGCAAGGTCGGGTAATAGCTTATGCTTCCAGGCAGTTGAAGGTGCATGAGAAGAACTACCTGCCTCACGATCTGGAATCAGCCGTTGTTGTCTTTGCGTTGAAGATTTGGGGACACTACTTGTAGGGCGAGAAGTCTCAGATATTCACTGACCACAAGAGTCTCAAGTATTTCTTCATGCAGAAAGAACTGAATATGAGGCAGAGACGGTGGTTGGAGTTAGTGAAAGACTACGATTGCGAAATTAGCTACCATCCGGGGAAAGCTAATGTTGTGGCTGACGCCATGAGCAGGAAAGTTGCAGTCAGTGCAGAGACCCCTTCAGTCTGAGATTCAGAGGTTTGAGTTAGAGATTTATCCCAAGGACAGAGCTCCCAGACTGTCTAATCTGACAGTTCAATCTTCCTTTCTAGACCGTATTCATGCGGGCCAGCCTTCAGACGAGCAGTGGCGGAAATGGAGGCTGAAGGATGAAGCCAAGAACAGTGTACTCTACACAGTGTCAGATGGTTTGGTGAGATACAGAGGTAGAATGTGGGTGCCTAGTGTTGATTCGATCAGAGAGGATATTCTGACAGAGGCACATGCATCTCCGTATTCCATTCACCCAGGAGGGACCAAAATGTACAAAGACTTGCAGATTTTGTGGTGGACAGGCATGAAGCGAGAGATCCGTAGATTTGTGTCTGAATGCCTCACTTATCATCAGGTGAAGGCAGAGCATCAGAGGCCAGCAGGAATACTTAAGTCACTCCCCATCCCAGAGTGGAAATGGGAGAATATCGCCATGGACTTTGTAGTTGGTTTACCGAGGTCAGTCAGAGGATTTAATTCTATTTGGGTTATAGTGGATCGACTAACTAAGTCGGCACACTTCTTGCTAGGGAAGAAGAATTTCTCCGTGACGCAGTATGCGGAGCTCTATATCAAGGAGATAGTTCGATTGCATGGGATCCCAGTTTCAATTGTGTCCGACAGGGACCCGAGGTTTACATCGTCCTTTTGGAAGAGTTTGCATGCAACCATGGGGACGAAGTTTCTATTCAGTACAGCTTTTCACCCGCAGACATATGGCCAATCTGAGCGAGTGATTCAGATTTTGGAGGATCTATTGCGAGCCTGTATGATCGATTTCCAGGGACTTGGGAATCTAAGCTACCTCTAGTGGAGTTTACATACAACAACAGTTTCCAAGAATCTATAGGTATGGCTCCCTACGAGACATTGTATGGAAGGAAGTGCAGATCTCCGGTTCATTGGGATGAAGTCGGTGAAAGAGCGGAACTTTGTCCCAAGATAGTTCAGCAGACTGCAGATGTGGTGGTCAAGATTTGGGACAGAATGAAGACCGCCCAGAGTCGCCATAAGAGCTATGCCGATTAAAGGAGAAGAGATCTCGAGTTTGCCGTAGGTGATCACGTTTTTATAAAGATAGCTCCTATGAAGGGTGTTATGAGATTTGGGAAATGAGTCAAGCTAAGTCCGAGGTTTATTGGACCGTTTGAGATTCTTGCCCTTCCACCGAATCTGGTCGGGGTACACAATGTGTTCCATGTCTCGATGTTGAGGAAGTATCTAGCTAACCCTTCGCATGTTCTGAGTTATGAGCCGTTGCAACTTGCTCCAGACCTGTCATATGAGGAAGACCCATCTGAATCCTAGACAGACAGGAGCGTAGACTTCGGAACAAGGTGACCAAGCTAGTCAAAGTCCAGTGGCTAAATCAATCAGTGGAGGAGGACACTTGTGAAGCCGAGGCAGACATGAGAATTCGCTACCCGGAGTTGTTTTGTAAGATTTAATTTCGAGGACGAAATTTATATAAGTGGGGGAGGATCTGTAGAGCTCAAGAATCAGTACACGTATAACCCATGTATTTTTTTAATTGTTAAATATTTTATTTAAGTTTAAAATGATTTTAATGATGCATGATTTATTTAAATTTTATTATTTTAATGTTTATGTGATGCACGTTAAAATGTTTTTCAAGTGTCATGTTTCAGGCGATTATTCGAGGTGGAATAGAGGAATAGAGACCGGTGACGAGTTTGGCAATTTTTAAATGCGGTATTTTTATTTTAAGTTGAAGTTAGGGAATTTTAAATAATTTATTAAGTTTAGCATTTTACAGCCTAATTTAATTATTAGGTGATTTTAAGATTTTAAAAGTTAAAATTAGTGTGTACTTATTTTTAATTGAGGAGTTTGATTAAATTAGTGTGAGTTAGCTTTTGTTAGCATTTTTAATTAGTTAAATTAGCACCAACTACTCCTAATTAAAACACACACACGTTACACACATTCACACACACTTATACATTTTCACACACACCAAAACACACAACACACACCTACACATTTTATTTTCAGATTTTTAAAAGAGAAAACCTATGGTTCCTCCACTCTTGAGCAGCCGCCCTCCCTTTTGAATTTCCAGCAAGCTTTCGTTGATTTTTATTGCAATAAAACGGTGCCACGTTCGTCCGGATCGACCTCGCATCGGTATCGTCATATTGGTATTTCTAACCATCAAAAGGCATGTATATTCTTTCGTTTCTGCAACGATCTTGTCATAGTAAATATCTTGATGTTTATCGTATGAAAATCATGTGTATGTTATGTAAGGGTTTGAGCAAATATGGTTGGATCACTTTTGAAACGGTTTTTGGATATGAAAACTCTTTTTCGCAGTCATTTTTAAAACTGCGATGTTTTAGTCGTGATTCTGAGAAAACTCTCAATATGAAAATTGTAGAACTTTTTGATACCTTCGATTTGACAGTAAATTCGAAATATTTGGATAACAATTGAGTGATTTATGGTGTTTTTCGTGGGACTGCTCAAACTGCTTTTTTCAGAAAATTATGTATTGATGTGTCTTGATGTTATTTATTGCAGGCTTCGTTGGGCATCGCCGAGCTTGTGCTACTGAATTTAGATATGTTATGGGATGTATTTAGGTGTTATTTTGTGGTTCATTTGGGTCGGAATTTGCTTGGGATGTAATATAAGTCGTAGGAAGCAAAACGATGCCGAACTACGAGTTATTGTTGTATTGAAGTTACTTATTGATGCTTGGGGACCTTTTGGGTGTTTGTACGGGTTTGAATCAATGTAATAGCATTCTAGGATGAGTCTCGAGGTGTTGGTTCATGGTCTTTAGGCTTGGATTGAAATGGTAGATGATTAAGTTCGTGAATTTTCGTGAATTTCCAAATACAGAGGGTATCCGGACCCCTTTCGGGATCCCGACACGGAGTCTGTGTCCGTTTTCTTTCAAAAATATGAAATTCCAGTGCCTACCCAGACCCGTACACAGATCCCTACACGGGGTCCGTGTACCCCCCTCTTTAAAAAAAAATTTAGGATTTGTTTTGGGGTTCTATATCATTGTTTAGTACGATGGTTAAAATTTATTTATATAATAATATGGGATTTGTTTTGGGGTTTTATGTCGTAGTTTAGTACGATTATTAAACGAGGTCAAGTCTGGAGCGAACTAGAATGTCATAAGCTACTTATTCACTTTGGTTGTGAGCTTGAGTACTTACGTCTAAGACATGCAAGTTAAGTATTTAAATTCATGTTAGTATGTGCAGTAGCGGCCATAAGTGAGATCCAATGAATCTCTCAACATCAAGTATGTTGACGTGCAAAGAAAATATTTCAAGTTTTTTATGTATGCTAAATGTCTTCTGACCAGATTTATGTATGGGATTGGAAAGCGTTAAATCATTAACGTGGACCAATCCACCCCGTTAAAGAATGAACGGGGATCTCATGTATGTGGCAGTGGATTCTTCCCTGTCAGCCTAGTACTGTGATTTAGTCTGATCAGACGATTTATTTTATGGGTCACTTGTTTTGAAACATGCCTCTACGAAAAATAATGAAGTTCACATATGTTCATGTATGTACAAGCATGCAAGCATGTTTATGAAATTTTTACGTTATGGCACGTCTAAGTTATGTACGTATGTTCACGTTTAGTGCAAGTTAAAGTTTCAAGTATGTATCTCCTATTTTAAAGTTGCATGTGGTTTTATTCGTTACTCCCAGTTTATATGTGTTGAGTCTTTAGACTCACTAGACTTGATCGATGCAGGTGAGGATGTTTATGAGGAGGCTAGGGGTGGAGACCAAGGAGCTGGCTTGGACTGAGCAGGAGGCTAAACCCGAGGACCGCCATGTTTTGAAGTTTTTATACAATGCACAATTATTTCACATTATGATTTATGATGTTTTGAAACAAGTACTTTCTTTAGCAACTTATTTGACATCTTTTGTCGCAAAAATTTTGGATGAACGGTATATTTTCATTGGATTATGAAGGTTGAGCACTCCTTTAAGAAATTTTTAATTCTTCCGCAAATTTTAAGTAGTAAAAAGTACGGTACGTTACAATTCAGTACGTCTTTTGCCAAGGTACATGTGTAACATACCATACTTTTTACTCCATAAAATTTGCGGAAAAATTTAAAAATTTTCTTAAATAAAAACATCCATACGGTCGTCAACTCATCGCTCCTAAAATTATCTTGGACAACATCCATCACCAATAAAATTTACTAACAAAATTCTTGTTCCAAACATCCCTCACCAAAACATAAAATCAGAGTATTTTAAACTTGCATAAAAATATTAAAATAACGTGGGCGGTCCTCGGGTCTAGCCTCCCGCTCAGTCCAAGCCTGCTCCTTGGTCCCCACCTCCTGTCTCCTCATAGACATCCTCACTGTATCGATCAAATCTAGTGAGTCTAAAGACTCAACACGTATAAACTAGAAGTAGCGAATAATACGTAATAAAACCACATGCAATTTCAAAATAGAGCGTACATACTTGAACTTGAAATAAACTTGAACATACGTACATATCATAGACGCGCCATAACGTGAAACTTTCATAAACATGCTTGCATACTTGATCATACTTAAACATACACGACTTCATTTTGCGTAGAGGCATGTTTCAAATCAAGTGACCCATACATAATAAACACCTGATCAGACAAACCACAGTACTGGGCTGACAGGGACGTATTCACTGCCACATACATGAGATCCTCGTTCATGATTTAACGGGCTGATTGGTCACGTTCATAATTTAACGCTTTCCAATCACGATCTAAACCCGTTCATAATTTAACGGGGTGGAGAGGTCCTCGGCCACGTTCACCGACTTCCAAACCCATTCATAATTTGGTCACAAAACATTTAGCATACCTCAAAAACTTAAAATATTTTCTTGCACGTCATACATACTTACTTGGCGTTTGAGGGATTCGTTGGACTTCGATCGGGGGTCCGTGTACACGCAAAAATGGCACTAACGAGGAAACAAAGGCCGGACCCCGTGCCAGGGTCCGTCCGTGGGTCTGTGTACCTGCGGGAGGAGTCAACCTTCGGAATTACGGAACAGGATTTTCTTAACAGTCTAGACTCGATTATACCGACCAAGAATCGACACCACGAGACCATCTTAGGATGCTATGTATTTGATCAAGGCTATACATTTATCCCCAAAACAATCATATGTTACAATTAACCCAATCACCCGTGAACACGACTTCGACAACATCACGATTCATACGACCATTCGCTCTCCCAAATGCCTATCGATGCGAAATGAATATACTACAACGATCCCAGCATCATGCTAAACATACCTAGACACAGCAACGATCACCTATCGATCCCAACGAAGCCTGCAACAATAAAATCTCAAGAACACATCAACATCATAATTTCTGAAAAATGCAGTTTGAGCAGTCCCACGAAAAACATCATAACTCACTCAATTTTTATCCAAATAACTCGAATTTTATATCAGATCGAAGGTCTCAAAAAGTTCTACATTTTTTGCATGGCAAGTTTTCTCAAAAGTCCGACCGAAAATTCACAGTTTTAACAAGAACAGTAAAAACGTGATTTAGATCTAAAAATTTCCTTCAAAATCGATCCGATCAATTATCCTCTCAAACTATGAACATCATACATGAATTTTGCGCATAAAATAACGCAACACATAATATGACATGATCGACGCAGCAAAAGAGAGATTATACGTGCCTTTTGATGATAAACTTTATCGAAACTGCAATACCGATGCGGGAACGGAGCGAGGCTTGATCCGGGACAACGAACGTGGTACTAAAATTCTCAAAGAAAACACACGAAAAGTTGCTGGAAATCGAAGAGAGAAGGGGGCGGCTGCTCTAGCTTGAGGAACCATAGGTTTTCTCTCTCAAAAATAATAAAAAAAATCTGAATGTGAAGTGAGTGTGTGTTTAGTCGTGTACATGTGTGTGTAAAAGTGTGTGTGTTCGTGTGTTTTAGTAATTAGGGAGTAAATTAGTGCTAATTTAATTGATAAAAATACTAATAAAGGTTAACCCACACTAATTTTAACAAGACTCTTAAATTAAAATAACACCCACCAAAATGCTAATTTTAAAAGTTTTAGACTCTTAAAGTTACCAACTAAATGATTTAGGCTCAAAGATGCTAAAACTAAATAAATCATTAAATTGCTTCATCCTCAACTTAAAATAAATTACCACACTTTCAAATTACCAAAAATCGTCACCGGTCTTTTTCTCTATCCCGCCTCGAATAATCGCCTGAAACATGAAACTTGAAAAACATTTTAACGTGCATCACAATAAACATGAATGATTTAAAATCATGCATTTAAATAAATCGGGTAAGGCTAAGACTCATGTTAAATTTAAATAAGAAATTTAAAAATTAAATAAATGCATGAGTTATACGCGTACTGAATTTCGGCTCTACAGTTCCTCCCCCACTTATATAAATTTCGTCCTCGAAATTAAGTCTTACCGAATAACTCCGGGTAACGAAGTCTAATATCTGCTTCTGATTCCCAAGTGGCCTCTTCCACCAATTGGTTCCGCCACTGGACTTTTACCAGTTTAGTTGTCTTGTTCCAAAGTTTGCGCTCTTGTCTGTCTATGATTTGAGTCGTCTCTCTTCATATGACAGGTCTGGAGCAAGCTGCAACGGCTCATAGCTCAGAACATGCGAAGGATTAGCTAGATACTTCCTCGGCATTGAGACATGAAACAAATTGTGTACCCCGGCCAGATCCGGCGGAAGGGCAACACTATAAGCTAGTGTCCCGACTCTGTCAAGAATCTCGAAAGGTCCAACAAAACTCGGACTCAGCTTGCCTCTCTTCCCAATTCTCATAACACCTTTCATGGGTGCTATCTTTACAAAAACAGGATCACCAACGGCAAACTCGAGATCTCTCCTTCTCTTATCAGCATAACTCTTTTGCCGACTCTAGGCGGTCTTCATTCTATCTCTAATCTTGACCACCACATCTGCACTCTGCTGAACTATCTCCGGACCAAGTTCTTCTCTTTCACCAACCTCATCCCAATGAACTGGTGATCTGCACTTCCGTCAGTACAACGCCTCGTAGGGGGCCATACCTATAGATGCTTTGAAACTGTTGTTATAGGTAAACTCCACTAGAGGTAAATTTGATTCCCAAGTTCCCTGGAAATCGATCATACAGGCCCGCAATAAATCCTCCAAAATCTGAATCACTCACTCAGACTGGCCATCTGTCTGCGGGTGAAAAGTTGTATTGAAAAGCAACTTCGTACCCATGGCTGCATGTAAGCTCTTCCAGAAGGACGACATAAACCTCAGGTCCCGGTCGGACACAATCGAAACTGGGAACCCATATAAACGGACTATCTCCATGATATGAAGCTCCGCATACTGCGTCATGGAGAAAGTTGTCTTCACTGGCAAAAAGTGCGCTGACTTCTGGCATTAAAGCCTCTGACTGATCTGGGCAATCCAACGACGAAGTCCATCGTGATGTTCTCCCATTTCCACTCTGGGATGGGTAGTGTTTTAACCAATCCTGTTGGCCTCTGATGCTCTGCCTACACCTGCTGACAAATGAGACATTCGGACACAAACCTGCGGATGTCTCTCTTCATCCTTGGCCACCAATACAGAATCTGTAGGTCTTTATACATCTTGGTACCGCCTGGGTGAATAGAATACGGAGATGAGTGTGCCTCTGTCAGAATATCCTCTCTGATTGAATCAACACTAGGCACCCACATTCTATCTCTGTACCTCACAATACCATCTGACACTCTGTAGAGTACACTGCCTTTGGCTTCATCCTTCAGCTTCCATTTCTGTAACTGTTCATCTGAAGGCTGACCTGTCTGGATACGTTCTAGCAGAGAAGACTGGAATGTTAGATTAGACAGCCTTGGTGCTCTGCCCTTACGGTAAACTTCCAAACCAAACCCCTGAATCTCAGACTGAAGAGGTCTCTGCACTGTTAACTGAGCTATGACTGCAACCTTTCTGCTCAAGGCATCTGCCACAACATTAGCTTTTCCCGGATGGTAGCTAATCTCGCAATCATAGTCTTTCACCAGTTCCAACCACCGTCTCTGCCTCATGTTCAGCTCCTTCTGCGTGAATAAATATTTCAGGCTTTTGTGGTCAGTGAAAATATGACACTTGTCGCCATACAAGTAGTGTCTCCAAATCTTCAACGCAAAGACGACTGCGGCTAATTCAAGATCATGCGTCGGATAGTTCTTCTCATGGACTTTCAACTTCCTGGAAGCATAAGCTATAACCCGACCCTGCTGCATCAACACTGCGCCTAACCCGAGCTTAGATGCATCGGTATACAACACAAAATCTCCTTGCCCAGATGGCATGGCTAGCACTGGCGCTGAAATAAGAGCTTGCTTCAAAGTGTCGAAGCTCTTCTGGCATTCTTCACTCCACACGAATTTAGCATTTTTCTTGGTGATTGAAGTGAGTGGCACTGCTATGGATGAAAATCCCTGAATGAACTTATGGTAGTAACCGGCTAGACCCAGAAAACTACGGATCTCGATGCATTCTTTGGCTCAACCCATTCCTTAACGGCTGCTACCTTTGCTGGATCCACTTCAATAAAACTGCTAGACACTATATGACCCAAAAACGCTACTTTCTGCAACCAAAACTCGCACTTACTGAACTTCCCAAATAACTTGCGACTCTGCAAAACCTGCAACACTGTCCTCAAATGCTGGCTATGCTCTTCATGGCTCTTCGAGTATATGAGAATATCGTCAATGAAAACTATGACGAATTGGTCTAAGTAAGGCTGGAATACTTGGTTCATTAGGTCCATGAAAATAGCTTGGGGCGTTCGTCAATCCGAATGGCATTACTAAGAACTCGTAATGCCCATATCTGGTCCTGAAGGCTGTTTTGTGCACATCTGCATCTTTCTCCTTCAGCTGGTGATATCCTGATCGAAGATCTATCTTAGAGAACACTGTAGCTCCCTGTAACTGATCAAACAAGTCTTCGATCCTAGGTAATGGGTACTTGTTCTTGATCGTTACCTTGTTCAACTCACGGTAATCGATGCAAAGTCTCATGCTTCCATCCTTCTTTTTCACAAAGAGCACGGGTGCGCCCCACGGTGAGAAACTAGAGAGGATAAATTCCTTGTCGAGAAGCTCCTGAATCTGCTGCTTGAGTTCTAACATTTCAGCTGGAGCTAATTGATACGGTGCCTTAGAGATTGGCACTGTGCCTGGAATGAGATCAATAGCAAACTCCACTTCTCTCTCTGGTGGAAGGCCTTTGACGTCATCAGGAAATATGTTTGGGAATTCTCTGGCTACTGACACCTCTGATAAAGACAGAGTGGGTATGTCAGGTGCAGAAATAATGCTGGCCAAGAAGGCCTGACACCCCTTAGAAATAAGTCTCCTAGCCTGCATGCAAGAGATCATGCGAGGGAAACTTCTCCATCTGGTTGGCTCAAATATGAACTACTCCATGCCCGGCGGTCTAACCAATACTGACCTCTTCTGAAAATCAATCAGAACTCTGTTCCTTGTCAGCCAGTTCATTCCTAAAATAATTTCGAACTCTGGCATCGGCAGTAGAATCAAATCCGCATATACTAGATGGCCCTGCAATTCCAGATCGATATCTCTGATCACGCTAGTTGCTAACAGCTCTTCCCCTGATGGGACTGTCACCGAAAAATTTATATCTAGGCTAATGGACTTGATGTCCAGATGATTAGCAAAAGTATCTGAGATAAAGGAGTGAGTGGCTCCTGAATCTATCAGTGCCGCTGTGGCTAATCTTATGAAAATATCCCCTGAGATGCTTTAGCACAACAAACTAACTTATATCCCAAAAAGTCTACCATAAACCTCATGCAACAAAAGACACCCACAATTCCAACTAAAACACTAGTATTACCAATTAAAATTAGACGATGCAAGGCAAAGAAATCAATACTATACTGAATTAAATAAATTACCAGTCAAAAGGGTAGTGTCTGGATTCGCGTCTTGGGCATGCATGGCGAATACTCTCCCTCGGGTTGGCTGCTTCCAGTGTGGGCACTCTTTCAACATGTGGTCTGTAGCTCCACATTTAAAAATTTCCTGCATCCCCATAAGCACTGACCGGGATGCTGGCGATTGCATTTCTGACACACTGGGAAATTACCGGGCCTCTGAAGCGCCCCCTGCTGCTGGATATGACCCTTGCCTTTCGGCGGTCACTGATAGGGTTTCTTTCCCGGTTGCCCCTAGGTAAGGTTTCTTGAACTGAGGCCTCTGATGTTGTTGCTGTTGCGGTGGAGCCTGATAGGGCCTCTTGCCCTGCCTGTCTGCCTCAATGTCCCGCTGGTCTTGTTCTGCCGCCAAAGCCCTAGATACGGCGACTGTATAAGAAGTGGGGCCAGCTACCCTCACATCACGGCGCAATATTGGCAGCAATCCATCCATGAAATGTCTCAGCTTTGCCTGGACATCATTCGAAATGAGGGGTACGAAGTAACACCCCCTCTCAAACTTTCTGACAAAGTCTGCCACGCTGCTGTCCCCCTGCCATAGTGTCATAAATTCCCTGGTCAGGCGGGAGCGTACTTCCTCAGTGAAGTACTTGGCGAAGAACACTTCCTTGAATCCAGTCTAGGACAAAGTCTGCAAGTTCACTGCCACTGATGCGCTCTCCCACCATAGTCTAGCGTCCCCAGTCAACAAGAAGGTGGCACATCTAACCCTGTCTGCATCAGTCAGTTCCATAAAGTCGAATATTACCTCAATGGATTTGATCCATCCTACAGCTATCATCGGGTCAGTGGTATCCGAGAACTCCTTTGGACGCATCCTCCTAAACCTCTCAGTACATTGCTTCCGGTTGGGGCCTCGCTCCTACACCCAGCTGCTGTAGCCTGGTTCCCCACAAATTGCGTGAAGAACTGCTTCATACATGCAAGCATCCGTGCTTGCATGTCTGGAGGTGGAGATGGAGGATTGGCCCTCTCCTCATTACGGGTCTCTCTGTCCTCTTCCCTTGTTTCACGGTCAACCACATGTCTAAGAGGCATTCTGTTCCAACAATTTACCCAACACGTAAACCCGATATGCATGAACATGATATAAATGACATAGATGCTGGTACTACAACTTGAAAATATGCACATGCTGAAATCAGAACTTAATGCTTACTACAAAACATAAATTTGAAACTTTAAAACTTACATACTAGAGGTGTGACTTTGTGAGCTTCTTGCGACTGGCAGTAGGCGTAACCCTTTACAAGAACACCGCTCTGATACCAACTGTAACGTACCGTACTTTTTACTACTTAAAATTTGCGGAAAAAATTAAAAATTTTCTTAAATAAAAACATCCATACGGTCGTCAACTTATCGCTCCTAAAAATATCTTGGACAACATCCATCACCAATAAAATTTACTAACAAAATTCTTGTTCCAAACATCCCTCACCAAAACATAAAATCCGAGTATTTTAAACTTGCATAAAAATATTAAAATAACGTGGGCGATCCTCGGGCCTAGCCCCCGCTCACTCCAAGCATGCTCCTTGGTCCCACCTCCTGTCTCCTCATAGACATCCTCACTTGCATCGATCAAGTCTAGTGAGTCAAAAGACTCAACACGTATAAACTGGAAGTAACATATAATACGTAATAAAACCACATGCAATTTCAAAATAGAGCGTACATACTTAAACTTGAACATACGTACATATCATAGACGTTCCATAACGTGAAACTTTCATAAACATGCTTGCATACTTGATCATACTTAAACATACACGACTTCATTTTGCGTAGAGGCATGTTTCAAAGCAAGTGACCCATACATAATAAACGCCTGATCAGACAAACCACAGTACTGGGCTGACAGGAAGGTACCCACTGCCACATACATGAGATCCTCGTTCATGATTAATGGGCTGATTGGTCCACGTTCATAATTTAACGCTTTCCAATCACGATCTAAACCCGTTCATAATTTAACGGGGTGGAGAGGTCCTCGGTCACGTTCACCGACTTCCAAACCCATTCATAATTTGGTCACAAGACATTTAGAATACCTCAAAAACATAAAATATTTTCTTGCACATCATACATACTTACTTGGCGTTTGAGGGATTCGTTGGACTTCGATCGGGGCCACTGCTGCACATACTACATGACATCAAAAGCTTAACTTGCATAACTTAGACGTATTTATCATGCTTACTTTCAAGCTCAATCGATTCTTAGAACATTCTAAAATTTCCCATGACTCGACCTTGATAAGCCTTGCACTAAACCATGACATCAAACCCCAAAGAAACCATTAAGCTTTTCCCAAAAACGTGAGTACACAGGACCCCGTGCCTGGGTCCATGTATGGGTCCGTGTAGGTGCGCTAAAAGAATTACCGAGAAGAAGGAAGGACACGGACCCCATGCTAGGATCCATGTAGAGGTTCGGGTAGCTTCGCAAATTCTGACTCCAAGAAGAAACAAGGACACGGACCCCGTGCCCTGGTCCGTGTGGGGGTCCGTGTTTGCACACAAAAATGGCACTAACGAGGAAACAAAGGCACGGACCCCGTGCCAGGGTCCGTCCGTGGGTCCGTGTACCTGCGGGAGGAGTCAACCTTCGGAATTACGGAACAGGATTTTCTTAACAGTCTAGACTCGATTGTATCGACCAAGAATCGACACCACGAGACCATCTTAGGATGCTATGTCTTTGACTCAAGCCTATACATTTATCCCCAAAGCAATCATATGTTACAGTTAACCCAATCACCTGTGAACACGACTTCGACAACAACACGATTCATACGATCATTCGATCTCCCAAGTGCCTATCGACGCGAAACTAATATACTACAACCATCCCAGCATCATGCTAAACATACCTAGACACCGCAACGATCGCCCGTCGATCCCCAACAATGCCTGCAACAATAAAATCTCAAGAACACATCAACATCATAATTTCTGAAAAATGTAGTTTGAGCAGTCCCACGAAAAACATTATAACTTACTCAATTTGTATCCAAATAACTCGAATTTTATATCAAATCGAAGGTATCAAAAAGTTCTACATTTTTTGCGTTGAAAGTTTTCTCAAACTCCCGACCGAAAATTCGTAATTTTAACAAGAACAGTAAAAACGTGATTTAGATCTAAAAATTTCCTTCAAAATCGATCTGATCAATTATCCGCTCAAACTATGAACATCATACATGAATTTTACGCATAAAATAACGCAACACATAATATGACATGATCGACGCAGCAAAAGAGAGATTATACGTGCCTTTTGATGATAAACTTTACCGAAGCAGGCGATACCGATGCGAGAACGGAGCGAGGCTTTATCCGGGACGAACGTGGCACTAAAATCCTCAAAGAAAACACACGAAAAGTTGCTGGAAATCGAAGAAGGGAAGGGGCGGCTGCTCTAGCTTGAGGAACCCTAGGTTTTCTCTCTCAAAAATAATAAAAAAATCTGAATGTTAAGTGAGTGTGTGTGTTTAGTCGTGTACAGGTGTATGTAAAAGTGTGTGTGTGTACGTGTGTTTTAGTAATTAGGGAGTAAATTAGTGCTAATTTAATTGATAAAAATAATAATAAAGGTTAACCCACACTAATTTTAACAAGACTCTTAAATTAAAATAACACCCACCAAAATGCTAATTTTAAAAGTTTTAAACTCTTAAAGTTACCAACTAAATGATTTAGGCTCAAAGATGATAAAACTAAATAAATCATTAAATTGCCACATCCTCAACTTAAAATAAATTACCACACTTTCAAATTGCCAAAAATCGTCACCGGTCTTTTCCTCTATCCCACCTCGAATAATCTCCTGAAACATGAAACTTGAAAAACATTTTAATGTGCATCACAATAAACATGAATGATTTAAAATAATTCATTTATATAAATCAGGTAAGGCTAAGACTCATGTTCAATTTAAATAAGAAATTTAACAATTAAATAAATGCATGAGTTATACGCGTACTGAATTTGGGCTCTACAATATGGGTGCCCTTGTGAAGTACAATTCAGGCACTATTGTAGAGTGGAACCATTTACCGAGATACCATTCTGAATTGAAGGCGTTAAACTACGTGTTTTGGGCCTTCCGACCATATATACATGGGTTAGGACATTGTTGAAAAATAATTAGTGTTGATAGTACTCATTTATACAAGAAGTATAAGCACAAGATGCTTATAGCTGTGGGTTTAGATGCAAACAAGTAACAACCAAATCTTACCCTTAGCATTTGCCATAGTCGATGAGGAAACATACGACTCCTACAAATGGTTTTTGGAACTTCTAAGCAAGCATGTGGTTCGAGGATCCACAGGTGTATGCCTTATCTCCGATAGACATCATGGAATCATTAATTTTGTTGAGGAGATACCGATTTTAGACATCCATGTGGCGTACATCATTTTTGTCTTAGACACGTATGTTTTAATTTTAATACACATTTAAAAAATGTGCACCTAAAAGATCTATGTTGGAAAGTAGGCACACAACATCAAATACGTAAATTTGATTCCATCGTGGATGAAATTAAAAATCTCGAATCGAGAGCTTTTGTTTATCTCTCTGAAATTGATAAAGACAAATGGACTCTTGCTCACGATGGGGGGATGGCGATGTGGTGTTATAACGACCAACATGTCAGAGTGTCTTAATTCTGTTTTGAAGGGTGCTCGTCGATTTCCTATATCAGCGTTAGTTCAGTTGACATTCAATCGTTGCGTGCAGTATTCCATCGATCGTATCACACGAAGTCAACGTATGATTCAGAGTAATCAGCCTTGGCCTGATTACGCCTTCCGACTGTATGAGAAATGGTCTTCGAGATCTAGTGAACACACTATTGTTCATACCGAGATTAGAGACCAATCGGCCTCTGTTGTTACCGGGGAGGAGACAAGGTCAGAGTGAATGTGTACAGGTTGTGACCTTCAGTCTTAATGAATGCTCATGCGGGAAATGGACTATCTTTGGAATTTCGTGTTCACATGCAATATGTACCGCGCGCCAAAAGGTATGGATTAGATCCTACACAATTTGTACAACGTTGGTTTCAGATGAATGAATACGTAGACACATACGATGGAAGATTTCGTCCAATTGCTGAAGAGGAATATTGGGATGAACCAACATTCGAATTGTGTCACAACCCGAATAGGCGTCAAAGACGGAGAAGAAGGGAGAGACCGAACTACAAGAATCAGAAATAAGATGGACCGGCCTTCCACACGAGAAAGGCATAGTGTTGAAAATAAATTGGTTATCAAGCACTTACCACAATACGTCTGAAAATGCATCTCCGGGCTTCCAGATGCGGAACACAATTCGTGATATAAATATGCAAGTACATCACTTGCCAACTATAACTACGAACCTTATGCATATCTTGCAGAAAATGCAAGTACAACAGTTTGACCGCACAACCTTAAGAATCAGGTAACATACAACCACCGATAACCAACATCGCAACACATCGGAAGTATTGTGCCACTTCTATGTCTATACTATTTTCATCAACTGTTTGTGTACAGTGTAAGTACAGAGTAGTCAACTTTAAACTACTGGATCTGAAGTCTGCCTGAAGTGGTATAAAACCTAACCAATCATAACAATACACCTGTCATACACTAAACTTGCAAGATACATCAGTCTCGATGATAGGATCACCATCAACATTTAGCTCCCAAATTAATGTAACATCTTGTAGTGTGATTGTGGCCTCGCCAACTTGCAGGTGGAAAGTATGAGTTTCTCGGCGCCATCGTTCCACAAGAGCGGCTACCAAATGCTTATCTTAAACACAATCACCACATAAGAGGATTCTGTAAAATCCCATTTCGTTTAGACATGATCAGACACGATGGTGTCGTGTACCACTTTTCCACAATTCTCAAATTAAATTATCTGATCGACGTACTTCTTAGGGTGTTATCCAAGTTGTTAGGCGTAATAAAATTAGATATATGCGTTTGTTGCTGATAAAGAACAGTAGGATCAACATGTCCAGCATGTAACATCCTATAATCAATAATAATAATAATCCTATATTATTATTATTATTATTATTATTATCTATCACAATATTGTATAAAAAAACAACTATAAAATCAATTATCAAAAGAATTATAATATAAAACATTAACTACAAGTAAAAAATAATAAATACACTACAATTAATATTTTTACGATCTACGAGCTTTGGAAATATCAAGTTATTTTAATAATAAAATTTAAATATATACACAAATTTAAATTTTTGAATCTATCTTAAACAATTAATTGAATCTAACATTAGTGTAGTTAATAATAACGATTGGAGAATGTATTTTATTAAAATATTTAAGAATTTAATTTTTATTATTTAAAAAAAACAAAAACAAAAGTCACGATTTTTTAAGACAAACAAGTTGACAAAAACATAAATACAAAACATATTATATTTAAAATTAGTTTTATCCTAACATATGATTATAAAATCATTATAAAAAGTAATAATAACCAAAAAAATAAACATATATCATTATCGTGGCTCATAATTAGAGGATAGATATTTTTTTTAAAAATAATTATTCAAGTTAAAAAAATTTATAATCAAACATATGTCAATAATTAATAAGAATCTATTTTTGAAAAAATAATTAAAAAATCGTATCATTCTAACACCCGAATTAAAGTTAAAAAAAATTTAACGTCTTTTTTGTAAAAAAATTTAAAAAAAAATCAAACAAGCATATGTCAATAATTAGTAAAACTACATATCATTCTTTACGTAAGATAGGTCTTTAATAACAAGAGTCACAAATTATTTTTTTTAAAAAAATAATCAAGTCACGCCTATTCAATTGACGTGATTTGATTTAAAAAAAAATATTTAAGCAAGTCAGGCCCAACAAATTGGCGTGATTTGCTTTAAAAAAAATTAATTTTTTTTTAAATTTAAGCAAGTCACGCCTAATTAATTAGTGTGACTTGGTTTAAATTTTTTAAAAAAAAACATTAAGCAAATAGGCATGACTTTGCTTTTATATTTTTTTAAAAATATAATTTAAGCAAGTCACGCTCAATTAATTGGCGTGACTTGCTTTTATAATTTTTTTAAAAAAATAATTTAAGCAAGTCACTCCCAATTAATTGGCGTGACTTGCTTTAAAAAAAATTAATCAATTCCATATATCTCATTTTATTAAATTTTAAACATTTCCTAAACAAATAACAATAATAATGATAAGCTTATCATAATAAATTATTTGTAAATATCTTTATAAAAATTAATAATAATTAAAAAAACAAATAATAATTATAATTGCAAAAAAATTAAACCAGCATAACATATCAATTATATTTTAACATAATAATAATTTTTCCTATAAATTTAATACTTAGCATAAATAATTATATTAATATACATACCTTATATGTTGAGGATCGGGTTGAGTTTCGAAGGGGGTTGAATAAACTGAATGGCCAACTTATTAAATTCTTACGAATGATGTTCTAAAATCCTGTTAGAGATTTTAACGATTCTTGTTCAAGTATAAAGACCAGCAGATCACAAAATAATGTGCGGAAAACGATCTGTTGGTTAGTGGACGAAAAATGATAAAGCCGAAAAACAGTAGATAGCACAAGGTTTGTTTCTGGAAGTTCGAAGATGAATCTTCTACGTCTCCCCTTCTTCTGTTTCCAGAAGGTATCACTAAAAGACTTTGGTGAATACATCACAACAATTGTACACACCCACTTCAATAGGACTTGCCCTTCGCCTATTGAAACTCTTAACTTTACAACTCAACTTCTTGAATGATCTTAAATTCTGGAAAAGACTCTTTTCCAGTTACAAATTCTTGTATCAATGAATTGATGAAATAAATAGCTTAAGAAGATATAACTGAAGTAGCTAGCACAATATGATCTCAATGATCAACAGTATGCAATAAAGCGTGTGCTGCCTTTTTCAGTGTTGAGCTCTTTTGATAACTAAAAGTTCTAACAATGCTCGAATGATGTTTTTCAATTCAGATTTTTGTTCAACACTTTGTTACCCTTCACAAAATCCTTCATCTCCATATATAGGCTCTATTCAACGTTCCAAAAACTGAACGGCTCTTTTCTTTTTGGTGGTTCAGCTTTATTGCTTACAATGGACCCTGCAGAATACATTAAAAGTAATCAGTCGCAGTTCATACCAAAAATGGTATACCGTCTTAAATGTTCTTGTATAGCATTTAATGGTATTTAATGAAGCAATAAATGCTGGTATCACGTTAATAGATCAACAGTAATATTTAGAGACTTTGAGATACGCAAGATTCTGTTAGCGTATATTTCGAATTTTGTATCCTTCTAGGTCTAGTTTTAACTAAGAAATTATTTAAGCAGGTTTTAGCGCGATACAAGTAATTCTGGTTTACAACATCTACTGGTTCTACTGGTTTTGTACTAATCCAACATCTACTGGTTTTTCCTTAGCATCTCCATAATAAATTTAATTCTAACAATTTCCCCCTTTGTGGTGATGCCAAAACCTAGATGTTCTGTGTTAGTAAAATAGAGATAAGAACGGATTAGATAATCAAAACAATTTATATCCAGTGAAAATCACATAAAGCATAAATATAAATTAATTAATAAAGACACAAAGAAAAATTAGTTTGTTCCAATATCCCTGAAGGTAGCTTCATCTGGATTTTGATCCCTTCCAGTTGGTCTGCTGCTACTTGCTCCAGTTCTGTCGTCTCCCCCCTTTTTGGCATCATCAAGAAGGACCCTAGGAAGTAATGCATCCATTCTCCCAGATAAGTTGTGAATTCCATTTGTCAGCAATCTCCAGATAAGGAGTTTGATTAGAAACTCGATCATTAATAGCAGTGAGCGTTTGAGATTGAGAATCAATCTTGGCATCCATCAGGTCCTTGGTGATGGAGATTGATCGAAACATTTCATCATGCTCGGTGATCCTGGTAAATATATCAGATTGAGCAACCGCGATCTGACTGGAACTTCTGGATATGGCCTGTCGAAAGACGATGGTCTCAGCATGCATTTTACAAAGAGATTCCGTTGTGGTCTATATTTCCTTATACATGCGGTCTCGGAAGAATTGAGCATCATGAATTTCGGCGACATTTTCATAAGATATCCGCTTGACTAAGTCTGAAAGATTTACAAGATCCCTTTGGAGAGCATCAATTTGGAATTCTAGATCAAATGGTTCCACAGCTAGAGAAGGAGTCCTTGCTTGCAATCTTTGTCTAATTTCCTCCGTTCGGGCAATGCGCTCAGGAGACTGCAAAGAAGTAATAGAGAATTGTGCAGCTTCTGCTTGAGTCGTAACAACTGGTTCTGGTTCAGCAGAAGGTCCTTCTGAAGCAGTAGACTGTTCTGTTGGCCCTTCGTTTGGTTGCTGCAAAACAGCAGCAGGTACAGATACAGCTTGTGGCTCAACAACAGAGGGTGAAGTATGTAACAAAATTGCCATATCAGCTTGGTCAGCTTCTGAAAAATGCTCAAGTGCTGGAAGAGACGATGAAGCAGTAGTCATAACAGTAGCACTGGCAGCAGCAGTTGCAGTAGCAGTAGCAGATTCTGGAGAAGGATCAGTAGTAGTAGGAATAGCTTGAAGCAATTCATCTTGTGCTATTTGGGACGGCATAATCGATTCGATTACCTCATCAACAGAGGCCAGATCATGTACAGAGATCAGAGATGAATATTGAGCAGGAACTTCTACTGGTACAGGAGTACTAGAGACCTTGACATCAGGAGAAGCTTTGGTCGGTTCCTCAACTGTCTGACTCTTCAAAATTGCGGAGACAGAAGTGAGACTGAAATTTGGAGGCCGAGAAAAGGCCTTTTCCTTATTAGAAATTTGTTCAGAAAGAATTGTCAGCTGCTCCGACAAAATTTGAATGACATTCTGGTCATGAAAAGCAGTAGGACTTGCAGAGTCAAAATTTGACTTTAAGGTTTTCAGAACAGTGTCCATCTTCTGCATTTTGAATTTTTCCAGAATGTAATTGCGACGATTTATATCTTCTATCACATTTCGTGTCCCGGCAGCATCAAAACCTTTTTCTCATTTTCTACTGTTTGAGCATAAACACCAGTAGTTTTCAAAAATGTGATTGGGTGGTAGACTCGTACCTTAAGCCAATCGTCAAAAAATTTCATATCTTCTCTGGTTGAGATCTCAACTTCTTCCAGATGTAGATTTATTGCTGTTTGGATTGAGGAGAGAGCCACCGGTGATTCAGACAACTCAGTAATCTTACCTTTCCCTTTTCCAGAAGAGGCAGAGACTACTGGTTTAAAAGCAGAAGAACCAGTAGCTGATTCTCGAATGACCAAACTAGAAGTTGGTCTGAAGCTTTGAGCAGGTGAAGTCCCTGATTCAATAGGTTTGGCTTTGGTGGATGAAACAACAGATGGAAAAACTTGGCGGAGAGGAACATTCTCCAGTTCAGAAAGAGCCGTTGTTTTCTTGATGCGGATGGTTGTGCGAGGCTTCTTCTTAGCTGGGGTGGGAGGCAGTGAAGCTTGCTGAGTGGGTGCTGCTGATTCTCCAGATTCTGTTTTGTCAGAGTCAGACAAGACCACAACTCTTTTTCGTTTAATTTTCTTCTGCCCCTCAATTTGAGATTCTCCAATCTCCTTCTTAATGGCCACGAACTCACCAACGGTTAGCTTTGGCCTTAAAGCAAGCACGCTATCAGCATCAGTCATTGTTACCGAAGAGCCATCCTCTTCTGCTATTCCAGGAAAACCAGCATCTTTCAACATTGTACTGATTTGTACAGCAAATCGAGTACTTTTCCTGAGAATCATTTCCTTCATAATGCGAAACAGAAAACATCCCCAATCCACTTTCTTTTCTGATGTGATGGCCACCATCACTTGAAACTTTTCTTTTGTTAGTTTGTCAAAGGTTCCTGCCTTAACTAACAATGCTTTTGCTACTATATCAGCGAGTACCTGGTACTCAATTTTCAGTAGCTTTTTGAAGCAAGAGGGTGAAAGTTCTTCTCCAGTGGCTGAAAAATTTGTCAAGGCGATGGACATGCCTTCCTTTGAAATGTCCGAGAGCTCGGAAAGTCCAGAAATCGGTAGGAAGAAAGTGGAACCCAGAAATGCAGCATCAATAGAGATCGATGCATCTCCCTGTGTATAGGTAATCTTGCCTTCCACAATTTCTGCTTTGGCATAGAAATCCAGAAGAACAGACTTGTAGATAACAGTAGGCGATTCCAAGAATATTCGAAGCCCAGACTTTTCCAATGATTTGAACATCTTGACAAGATTCCCATCCTTAATAGTGAGAACAGAAGCAAAATTCACCTGATAAGCATTCAAAGTATATGCTGCGGCCATTTCTAAATTTGAAAGAGAATAGAAGTATGTTAGCAGTAGATGCGAAAAATCAGTTGAGACAAGGAAATAATCTGAGTTCGTAAAGCGTAGTGAAGAAGAAAAAAAAATGAACGGTTAAAGCAAAATATACAGTCGTCAGTGAACATAGGGACACGTGTCGATATGTTAGAAGGTGTCAGTTACTCTACTCATTTTAAAATATTTTAAAAATTGGCGGGCTGTCCGAGGCGGTTGCTAAATAAACAGAAGTTGATTTGTCATTTTATGATAATATCTACTGGAAGTGGATAAGATGCTGAAACAAATGCAGCACTTCAACAACTTCTGGTAGGTATACTGTTTTATCAAAAAGACAAATCAGTTTCTAATATAAATGCCATAAAGATGTTCCCCCTCAATTAATGCATTAGTAATGGATATTAAATACTAAACGACTCTTGGCAATTTTTCAATTTAAACCGTTGAATTTGAACAGTCGCAAGGATTCTTATCTCCTTTGAATATCACTATAAACACCTGCAAGGGTTAAACAAGGTTAAGTAAACATAAAAATCAAATGAAAGAAGAGGTAACAACTGATCCGGAAGCAGAAGCAAGAATGTTCAGAAGACAGCTTGCTGTGATTTCTAAGAAGATGTTGGAAAAAGTCGTTCTGCACATAATGATCCTTGGATCATACTCCTGGAGTTGTAATATTAACAATCAAAAAGATTGTTTGCTTTCATTGAGATTGATATGTAGCATCGATCCCTTCCAGAAGCATGCTAATGCGATAAGAGAGTGCTGGTGGATCGATAATGCTGATATCATCTATAATTCCCTGTAAAGTATCTGATTATACATTATTGCTGACAAGACCTAAGCTTGCTAGATCTTTGCAAGACCTAAGCTTGCTGGATTCTTTTCGAAAAAGACTCTCCTTCTTTTGCTGAAGTACTTTGCAAAAATACTACAAGTTGCTGATATTACTGAAGACCTAAGCTTGATTAGTCTAGAATTTCAGAAGACGTTTTGATTGTCTTGAGATTTCTGTAACTTTTGCTTTGTTTAATGTACTGAAAATTTCTAATAAAATTTCGGTTGAAGCACTTGATGTTCCTTTATTCCTTTCTGCAAACAACTCAATGTTAGAAGAATAAAATTAATAAATGATTAAGTTCAGAAGGAAGTAAGTCGTCTTATGATAGCTTCTACTGGAAACTGAAGAAAGCCTTGTTTTGTTAATGAGACAAAATACCTTCTGCATCTGACACAAAATCACAGAAGATCAAAATAAAGTTCTACCTAAATTAGTGCAATTATTAAATGAAAATACTTGGTAACTGAACCGATGATAGCTTGATATGGGATGTTTCATATATCTACTGTAGTCAAGACTTTCTCGAGCTTTGGTGCCTGATTTTCATCTATAAATATGAACATGGGGTAAAACAGATAATCATTCTTAAGAGAAATGGCAAGAGATAATAGTCCTAATTTGGCTGATGAGTTCATGAGGGAGGTGACCGCTGCAAGAAAGAAGGCAATAGAAGATAAAGTGCTGAAGAAGACACTTGCTACCTGGACTAAAATCCAGGAGTTTAAGTCCTCCTTCGAGAGTGGGCGAGCATCTTCCACCAAGTAGTTGTTAATGATGAAGAAATATTATCGACGTCTCCATAGTGCTGATAGTGCAGACATCGTCTCTGATGATGGGGTCTACCTTCTCATGCTCTTAAAGGAGCAAAAGATTCTGAAAAAGATTGCTTTTTCAGAGGAGTTTCTATGTACCTCTACTGGAGAGCTGACCACTTGGTTGGCATACTAGAGAGTTTACGTTAAAACAGAAGTGAGAAATGTACGCCCCCGCTTCTATTATTTTTAATGAAATTTTATGTCTACTGATTGTCTCTATCGTTCAGCTTTTACCTTCTGCAAAATTAAAAACTGAATAATCACAGAGGAAAAGTTAAGCCATAATATCAGATGATGATAAATAATCAAGTTAAATCTATTAATCCAAGTTTATTTCGAAAGTAAAAAAACTTATTCTCAGGCAGAGGTTTTGTAAAAATGTCTGCTGCTTGCTGATCAGTAGGAATGTATTCTAGACAAATGTTCTTCTTTTGCACATGATCTCTGATAAAATGATGTCAGATATCAATGTGCTTAGTTCTGGAATGGAGTACTGGATTATGTGATATAGCAATTGCACTGGTATTGTCACAAAATATTGGTGATTCAGAGGCTTGAACTCCATAGTCTTTGAGTTGTTGCTGTATCCAAAGTATTTGAGAACAACAGCTTCCAGCAGCAAGATATTCAGCTTCTGCAGTAGACGTGGCTATTGAAGTCTGCTTTTTGCTAAACCAGGAGATCAACCTATCACCATGAAATTGACAAAAACCACTTGTGCTTTTCCTATCCAGTTTACATCCTGCATAATCAGCATCTGAGTATCCAATAAGATTAAACGACGAGTCTTTGGGATATCAGAGGCCTACATTTTGAGTACCCTTAAGATATTTTAAAATTCTTTTACCAGCAATGTAATGTGATTGTTTAGGGTTTGATTGAAATCTAGCACAAATGCAAACAGCAAACATGATATCTGGTCTGCTAGCAGTAAGGTATAACAATGAACCAATCAAACCACGATACTGAGTTACCTCTACTGAAATTTCCCCTTCATCTTTATCAAGTTTAGTAGATGAGCTCATAGGAGTGGAAGCAGCAGAACATGTTTCCATCCCAAACTTTTTCAGTAGTTCATTTGTATACTTAGTTTGGTTTATGAAGATTCCAGTATCAAGTTGCTTGATTTGAAGTCCTAAGAAAAATGTTAATTCTCCCATCATGCTCATCTCGAACTGGTCCTGCATTAACTTAGCAAACTTTGCACATAATTTGGGGTTAGTTGACCCAAATATGATATCATCAACATAAATCTGAACTAACAATATGTGTTTGTTTTGGCTAAGGTAAACAAAGTCTTATCTACAGTACCAACGGTGAAACCATGATTAATGAGAAATTGTGAAAGTGTGTCGTACCAAGCCCTAGGTGCTTGTTTCAGACCATACAATTCTTTATATAATTTAAAAACATGATTTGGTAACAAATGATTAGAAAAACCTGGAGGCTGTTCAACATAGACTTCCTCTTGTAGTAGACCATTAAGAAACACACTCTTTACATCCATTTGATATACTTTGAAGTTTTTGAAAGCAGCAAAGGCTAAGAATATTCTGATAGCTTCGAGCCTAGCTACTGGTGCAAAGGTTTCATCATAGTCTATTCCTTCTTCTTGTCTGAATCCTTGTGCAACCAGTCTTGCTTTGTTTCTTACAACTGTTCCTTCCTCATTTAGTTTGTTTCTGAATACCCACCGAGTTTCAATGACATCTTGGTGAGAAGGTCTAGGTACTAGAAACCAAACTTTATTCCCCTCAAATTGATTCAGCTCTTCTTGCATAGCTTCTATCCAACTGAGATCCAGAAGAGCTTCTTCAATCTTCTTTGGTTCATATTGAGAAATAAAAGCAGCATGCATGTATTCATTTATCATTTGTCTTCTAGTCCTTAGTGGAGCTGCTGGATTTCCAATTACCAAAGATGGAGGATGAGATTTTCTCCAAATAAAAATATTTAGATTGTCTTCATATAAGGCAGTAGATTGTTTTGGAGTATCGATTGCTGGTTCTGGAATGTCAGCTGCTGGTTCTGGAGTATCAGCTGCGTTTCTGGAGTATCAGCTGCTGGTTCTGGAATGTGAATGTCTGGTTATGGATTTTGAATATCCTTGACACTTGCTTCTGCATCATCTTCACTGTCTAATTCCAGATGAACCCTGTCTAATCTTTTACTTAAATTAGATATGTTAGTAATCTCGGGAACACTGCTGTCTTCATCAAAGACAACATGAATAGATTCTTCAACATTAAGAGTTTTATTATTGAAAATTCTAACAGCCTTACTAAATGCTGAATATCCAAGAAATAAACCAGTGTCAGATTTTGAATCAAAAGCAGCTAAATGAGTTTTGTCATTATTGTGCACAAAGCATCTACAACCGAAAACATGAAAATAAGATACGTTTGGTTTACTTCCTTTCCATATTTCATAAGGAGTCTGATTGTTTCTCTTGTTGATCATCGTTCTGTTTTGTGTGTAGCAAGCTGTATTAATAGCTTCTGCCCAGAAGCGCTGAGAGATGTCTGCATCTGCTAGCATTGTTCTAGCAGCTTCTTTAAGTGTTCTATTTCTCCTCTCAGCTACTCCATTTTGTTGAGGCGTCCTGGCAGCTGAATATTCATGATGAATGCCCTGTTCATCTAGATATATCTCAAGAATCTTGTTAGTAAATTCAGTACCTCGATCACTTCTGATTCTAATGACAAAACTGATTTTTCATTTTGAATCTTTTTCAGAAGTTTGATCAGGAGGCTACTGGTTTGATCTTTTCCAGCAAGAAAAATTACCCAAGCAAATCTAGAGAAATCATCAACAACAACAAGGGTGTATCTCATTCCCCCTAAGCTTATGATAGGGATTGGACCAAATAAGTCCATACGTAATAATTCTAAACATCTTGAGGATGATTTGCTGCCTTTATTTTTGAAGCTAGATCTTACTTGCTTACCAAGTTGACATGCAGAACATACATGATTCTTAATAAATATTATGTCTGGCAATCCATCGACTAAGTTCTGCTTTTTGAGATTGTTGATAGACTTAAAATTTAGATGATTCAATCTTTTGTGCCACAACCAGTGTTTATTACTTAGAGATGCAACTAAACATGTAGGAGCAATGATATGATCTATGTTCCATGAGATTTTATAGGTGTTGCCTTTTCTTACTCTGTTTATAACAGTAGAATCATCAGCATTTTAAACTGTGTAAGTGTGCTTCTGGAATACTACGGAAAATCCATTATCACATAATTGACTAATACTGCTCAAGTTATAACAAAGATTTTCAACTAAGAGCACATCCTTAATAGTGATGTTACCATGGATAGTCTTACCCTTACCCACGGTTTTACCTTTTGAGTTATCCCCAAAGGTTATCTTTGGTCCAGCATAACTTACTACTTCTGATAGTAGACTTTTTTGTCCAGTCATATGTCTTGAACATCCACTGTCAAAATACCATGTTGAGCTACTGATCTTGGTTTTCTTCACCTGTTCCTGCAAGCACAAATTTTAGTATCTGGTACCCAATCTATTTGGGTCCAAGCCTTATTAGTCCCTTTGGAACCCACATTTGTACATTTTTGTACTTCGGGTATCCATGGAGGTGTGTGCAACAGAGGTTCTGTTGTTTCTAACATTGTGCATCTTAGTATGTTGTTCTTCCCTTCTGTTTCTGTTGTCTAGCCTGTATCTCTTCTGAACAGGTCTAGAATTGTAGTACTGGTAGTTTTTAACCTTCATAGGAGGTTGTCTTCTTGAGTTGAATCCTCTTCTGATTCTATAACTCTGGTCAACTTTTTCCTTAGGTTCAACATAACCCAGACCATAATGCATCCTTTTGTTCATCTGATTTACATTCCTTTCTACTGAAGCAGTAGGTACTTTTGGTTTCTGTACCACACTGGATTTCACAAAGTGAATATACTTCCTTTGCACATATCCAGTTTTGGCTTAGTATTCGTTTCAGAAGTGCCTTCATTATTACAAAATCCGAGACCACTCCTGTCTCCAGATTGTTTTTGTAACTCTTGCATCTTTTCCAGTGAAATAGAGGACTTGTTCCAAACATTTACCAGTAGTGATTACTTCTGGTTTTCAGAAAGCATCTTCTGATAATTTGTTTTTGCTCTTTCATTCTCCGTTTTTAATTTACTCATCTCAACTTGTAAATCATTACAGCTGTTTACTTGCAAGCAAGTTAACTTACTGTTCTGATCTTTTAAGTCTTGATTTTCGATCTTAACTTCCTCGAATGATTGAGAAAGTCTAGAATACTCTTCTACCATGTCGTTTAATGCTTTGACTAAATCAGTGCGTGTAAATTCATCAGAATCAAAGTCAAATACCTCTCCATATGTCGAGGTTGAATCAGTATTTGCCATCAGACATTTGATCTCATCTTCATCACTTTCACTCGAATGGCTTTCAGAACCAGAAGATTCAGAACTTGAGTCTGCCCATTTGGACTTACTTTCTTCTGCAACCATTGCCTTCCTGTCTCTTCTGGTCTTTTTATCATTGCGTTTGACACCCTTCTTCCTCTGGTCATCCTTCTTTGGTTTTGGACAATCAACAATGAAGTGTCCAACTTTTCCACAGTTAAAGCATGCCATATCACAAGGTGATGATTTCTTTTTGAAATTGCGGTTGGGACTTTGAAATGTTCTATGATTCTTTCTCATGAATCTGGAAAACTTCTTAACAAATAATGACATTGCGTCATTGCTTATCTGTTCAGCACTTCTCTCAAAAGTGTTCTCTAAAGCAGTATCAGAAGATGAGCTTGGAGCAACTGTAGTAGTAGAGTTAACAGTAGCTGCGAGAGCTTTGGTTGGTGGATTTTCTAAGGGCTCTTCTCCACTTCGAACTTTAAGTTCAAACTCATATGCCTTTAAATCCGAAACAAGTCGTGTAGTTCTAACTTGTTGAGATCCCTGGAAGCTCTCATTGCCATTGTTTTGACATCCCATTCTCGAGGTAGGCCTCTCATTACCTTTAATGCAATTTCTCAATTGTCAAAGTCTTTCCCATGAGCTGAGAGTTCATTGACGAGGCTGATGAATCGTTCATCAAATTCATTCATAGTTTCTTCAGCCCTCATCTTCATATTCTCAAACTTCTGCATGTCTACAGACAGTTTGTTTTCCTTTGTTTCTTCGTTTCCTTCAGAGATCTGAATTAATTTTCCCAGATTTCCTTGGCGGTATGGCACATCTTGATTTTGCTGAAGGTATTTTTGTCGAGTGACTTGTATAAAATTTCCTTCGCAACGTTGTCAAGATTGGCTTCCTTCTTGTCCTCACTTGTTCATTCATATCTTGGTTTTTCAAGCATCTGAGGTGCACCTTCGGTGATAGCAATAGCTGGATTTGGCTTTAAGATCTTTAATGGACCATCAGTGATGACATACCACATGTCATCATCTTGAGCCGCAAGATGAGCGTGCATTCTGATTTTCCAATCATCGAAATCTTCTTTTGAGAACATTGGAACTTTGCTGAAATGAGCCATGTCTGTTAAATATTTTTCAGAACAAGAATAACTCTGCTCTGATACCACTTGTTGAGAATCAGGTTGAGTTTCGAAGAGGGGTTGAATAAACTCAAGGGTCAACTTATTAAATTCTTCCGAATGATGTGCTATAATCCTGTTAGAGATTTTAACAATTCTTGTTCAAGTATAAAGACCAGCAGATCACAAAATAATGTGCGGAAAACGATCTGTTGGTTAGTGGGCGAAAAATGATAAAGCCGAAAAGCAGTAGATTGCACAAGGTTTGTTTCTGGAAGTTCGAAGATGAATCTTCTACGTCTCCCCTTCTTCTGTTTCCAGAAGGTATCACTAAAAGACTTTGGTGAATACATCACAACAATTGTACACACCCACTTCAATAGGACTTGCCCTTCGCCTATTGAAACTCTTAACTTTACAACTCAACTTCTTGAATGATCTTAAATTCTGGAAAAGACTCTTTTCCAGTTACAAATTCTTGTATCAATGAATTGATGAAATAAATAGCTTAAGAAGATATAACTGAAGTAGCTAGCACAATATGATCTAAATTATCAACAGTATGCAATGAAGCGTGTGCTGCCTTTTTCAGTGTTGAGCTCTTTTGATAACTGAAAGTTCTAACAATGCTCGAATGATGTTTTTCAATTCAGATTTTTGTTCAACACTTTGTTACCCTTCACAAAATCCTTCATCTCCATATATAGGCTCTATTCAACGTTCCAAAAACTGAACGGCTCTTTTCTTTTTGGTGGTTCAGCTTTATTGCTTAAAATGGACCCTGCAGAATACATTAAAAGTAATCAGTCGCAGTTCATACCAAAAATGGTATATCGTCTTAAATGTTCTTGTATAGCATTTAATGGCATTTAATGAAGCAATAAATGCTGGTATCACGTTAATAGATCAACGGTAATATTTAGAGACTTTGAGATACGCAAGATTCTGTTAGTGTATATTTCGAATTTTGTATCCTTCTAGTTCTGGTTTTAGCTAAGAAATTATTTAAGCAGGTTTTAGCGCGATACAAGTACTTCTGGTTACAAAATCTACTGGTTCTACTGGTTTTGTACTAATCCAACATCTACTGGTTTTTCCTTAGCATCTCCACAATAAATTTAATTCTAACATTATATTTGATGGCTGAATCAAAATTTACCTGCAAAAAAATTTAACATTAACTCAAAATTTGAGTCAATCCAATAAACAAACATAAAAAAATTTAAGAAAACTTACTCGAGATGAAAATGAGAAAAACTAACACAACTCTTTGTATTATATAGGCAAAGTAGGCGGATGCTTCCAAAACAGATAGAGCACATGGCTTTACATCCTTTCACTACAATCCAATTATCAATAAATAAATATCACATGACTTTGCAGCCTTTGACCATCTTTTTTACATTGCATCGATCGACGATACAAATATATTTCTTTTAAATAATTAAATTAAAATTTTTCTGAACATTTTTTATCAAAGAAAAGAAACAAATGTCTATCAAGTCATGTCATATAACTTGCTTTTTAAAAAAAAAAAATTATTATGTAAGTCACTCCATCTCATTTGGCGACTTGCATTAAAAATATATATATTATGCAGCTTTAATATTGAATGTGCTTGTTGCAGCCTTTGCCTATAATGCATGTGATGAAGCGTGAAATAATTAAAACAACTCACTATATTATTATTATTTTTTGAAAAAAGGAAAATGTAAGCCACGCCTATTGACTTGGCATGATTTACTTTAAAAAAATTATTTTAAAAAAATTAAAACATGACAAAGTCTAAGATCATGATTTATCACCCATTCAATATTGTCCACATTCTTTTGTTTCCAATTGTGTGGTGAAAGCAAATTAAACAATTAAACTCTAGGTGGAGGCGTAGTCAAAGTGTGATTACCACCAACTCATAAAATTAAAGTCTTCCCAGTCCTCCCCACCCAAAAAATTGATGGGCAATGTGCTATCTAATTAAAGAAGATAAATATTTTATTAATAATAAGATCAACTTCCAAATTAGGAACCAATACAAGGAAAACAAAGCAAGAAGTTTCAAGAAAAAAGATCACATAAATGCAACAAACCCAATATGTCTTCTTAGCACCAAACCAATGGTTGTGGAATATATCCATCTATCTTCTAGACTGTGTTTGGTAAGGATTGAAACTGGTAGTAATGGCCGAACACAAATATTTTTCAGTTAGATCTCCAGTTTCTTGCCATTTCGAAGCCATTCCTTCTGTAGAAATAGTCTTCCATAGTCTTGTCGATTTCGGCTTGTGAATTCATCACAAAAGGACCATGTTGAGCTACCGGCTCGTTGAGCGGCTGCCCACCGACCAAAATATACCTCAATGGCATTGAAGATTTGTTCCATACGCTAAGGCCTTCACCAGGACCCAAGACGAGGATATGGTGCACGGATGTAGGATGAGAATCCGGGGTGCAAAAGACTCCTTCACCTTTGAGTATGTAGATGAAAGCATTCCATGACTTGGGGATAACTTGATCGTATTGAGCATTTGGTTCCACGGTGAAGTCGAGAAACGTTGTTGGGGTTCGTGTATATACCAGAGACTGAACCCCCATTGATTCCCCGGCAATAATTTTACAACAACTCCATATTTCTCCACCCTTGGGATTTCCTTACCGAGTAATTCTGGATACCGTGGTTCAATCCTGAAGAATAAGGAGGAGGATTGTCGTGAGATTATATAATGAGTTCTTATTTAGTTCTTTAGGACATTTCCTATCTATTTATAATAGCATTCCTTCTACAGAAATATTTGCCAATGCATGAAGGTACACTTTATGCAGATAGCCTTCTTGCTTATCTCTCTGCACACTAGCTGAATTTTCTAAATATGTCCTAGATATCGATTATCTTCCAGAATGATTCAACAAACATTTAATGAGTCGAGCTATGCAGATCTGTAATTCTACTGCCCTGGACCAACTGATGCAACCAAATGCAACATCATAATCAAGAAGTGTACTACTGCAAATTCGAAACCATCGACTCAATGCATTGTTCAACAATCAAACTTCGAAGTTTGCTCACATTTAGTTGTCTCCATGTACATCCAAAGAAAGACGAGAACTCACATTTTATCCTTGGAAGCGAGATTGATCCACAGCTGCAGACCAGTGTTAGGTGTTAGAGTAGATGCCCTGCAAGCCAACGGTTGGTTAGGATATTTATTGACTCAAGTGAAATAAACAATCTTTATTTTAATATAATTTAATTTTTTTATGGTCTTGTTATGCTTTATCTGTATACCCATACAAACAGCATAGATAAAGTCCTTGATTATGCTTTAATACAAATGAATCGTAATTCGATGTTGAAACTCATTTGTAAACACTGTATATTCTAAATTCGTTCCTAGTCGATTCAGCCGCCTAAAACATGGATAAAGGTCGCTTGAGCTCGAGACTAGCATCTGTGTTTTGTATACTGCGTTTCTTGGTAAGGGCATGAAGATTACCAAACATGCAGATGGGTAGTCATATGATGATTATACCGAACAACCCTCCTTCGGACTTTCCAATTGGTTATCATTCATCGAGAGGATAAGTCAGTGGTTATAATTGTACACCATTAGTCCTTACGACCCTAGACAACACTGAGGCTCTATATGCTAGGGCTGTGCTTTGACTAGTTTACCGGTTCCAGGAGAGTCATCAGGTGGCGAGGTTGGGTACAGTTGTTAGAGTAGATGCCCTGCAAGCCAACGGTTGGCTAGGGAATTTATTGACTCAAGTGTAATAAACAATCTTTATTTTAATATAATTTATTTTTAATGGTTTCGTTATACTTTATCTGTATACCCATGCAAGCAGCATAGATAAAGTCCTTGATTATGCTTTAATACAAATGAATCGTAATTCGATGTTGAAACTCATTTGTAAACACTGCATGTTCTAAATTCGTTCCTAGTCGATTCAGCCGCCTAAAACATGGATAAAGGTCGCTTGAGCTCGAGACTAGCATCTGTGATGTTGTGTACTGCGTTTCTTGGTAAGGGCATAGAGATGTCCAAACATACAGATGGGTAGTCATATGATGATTATACCGAACAACCCTCCCTCGGACTTTCCAAGTGGTTATCATTCATCATGAGGATAAGTTCGTGGTTATGATTGTACACCATTAGTCCTTACGACCCGGGACAACACTGAGGCTCTATATGCTAGGGCTGTGCTTTGACTCGTTTACCGGCTCCAGGAGAGTCATCAGGTGGCGAGGTTGGGTATAGTTGCGATACATATAGGAGCCAGTGCATTGTAGTCGGGGATTCACCGCTCACCTGTGGGTGTGGATATCCTATGTGATCTAATGAAATAATAGTGCATGGAATCTCTGGCCAGAGTATGAGATGTACGTTGGAGAAGGAGTTCTCCAATAGTACACGCGAAGCCACTATTATAGTTATCACATAGTTATCGAATAAATATGCAACCCTCGATGAACCAATGGTTGTAGATTCGATCAGGATATATGAGATGAAGGGACCGTATTGTACGTTAATCATAATCGACTGGTTCTTGCAGGCACTATCAGTGATACCTAGGGGATCATGGGGCGATGCTACTAGACGCTCTTACCATGATCCGATGGATGCAATCAGAAATGAGTTCTGACATTCTTGATCAAGGTGTTGATGAAAAGAATGGGGCTAACTAGGGTAAGCCCGAATAAGAATAAATGTTATTCTGAATCACAAAGAGTTGTGAACCCACGGCTGGCTGTATCCTGAACCATTGAGGGTCACACAAGCACTGGATCGTTTGTTCCCGTTGAGAGAATAAATTCAAGGAGTTGAATTTATATTATGATATAGTAAATTCAAAGAGTTGAATTTATGATAATTAAATTTTGAGAAAATAAATTCAAGGAGTTGAATTTATGAGATAGTAAATTCAAGAAGTTGAATTTATGAAATTTGGAGAGAATACATTCAAGGAGTTGAATTTATAAAATTTGATAATTTAATTTATTAAACTCAAAAGTTGGGTTTATTAAATATTAAATTTTGAAGGTGATAAAATTCAAGGAGTTGAATTTATAATTTAAATATTAAATTCAAATGTTGAATTTATAATGTATTTAATTTATTAAAGCTCAAATGTTGAGTTTATTAAATAATAAATTAAATATGATGGGTAATATATTTAATGGACTTGTAGAAGTACAAGTCCAATATATTAAATAATTAAAGTTTAATGGACTTTGATTAATTAATTAAACTAGTTGGACTAGTCCAATTAATTAATTTAGCTCATTAATGTTAATTAAATGGGTCCAATTATTTTATTATGGTAATTAGACCATAGATGTTTTATTTAAATGGGAAACCTAAAAACCTAGTCTCCATAAGATATGCATTGAGATTGAATTTGATAAGGCATGCATTTTAGAATCTTAAATTTACTTAATTAATTGGATTAATTAAGTAAATAATAGATTAGAAAGATAATTAGAATTTTTTATTCTAATGGCATGCAATTATCTAGAATAAAAAGGGTAGCCTCCAATTCATGAAAAAGAGATTTTCGAGAATCTCAATGAAAAACTCCTCAAATATTTTCGGCCATATCAAGAGGAATTTTGGTTTGTGCCGCCGCTCTCGTTTTTGATCTCAACGTAAAATCTCTTCTAGTTTTTCTAGTGCAAATCAGAAGAGGAACAATTGTTCTAGTCGTGGACCTAATTAGATGAAACGAAAGGAGTCTCTTGAAGAAAGTTCGTAGGGATTCATCAAGAGCCAGATCTGTTATACCGGATCGGTTGGTGTCCAGTGATTAATTCACCAAAGGTATAACACTCTAACGCCCTATGAATGTTATGAAAATCATACGAGCGTCCAAATCAAATATATTTTGATTGTCAAAATAAAATAAAAATTTTAAAACTTCCGCTGCGTTTGGGCGTGTAGAAACCGGGATACAACAGTGGTATCAGAGCCAGGTTTTCTGAATCGCATGATTTATATTATATTGAATAATTTATTTCTAACCACACAAGAAAATTTTTCAGAAAATTGATGCACCATAAAATTTATTTTTCCAGAATTTAAAAAAAATAAAAAATCGAGGCTGCCCGGAACTGTTCCGGGCAGTGCACTGTGCGCGCCTGCGCGCACAGTGCCGCGCGCGCAGCGGGCTCGCACACACGCTGTGCGGAGCGTCCGCACAGCGAGCGGCGGCGCGAGCGCAAGCTGTGCGGAGCGTACGCACAGCGCGCGACGGCGACGCGCGCACGGCGTACCGCCGCGCCGCGCCCCTGTGCGCGCCTGCGCGCACAGTGCCCTTGCGGCTGCCCGAAACGTTCGGGCAGCAAGGGCGGCTACCCGGGATCGTCTCGGGATGCGTGAAAATTGGTGGGCTTGAATTGTTTGGGCCTAGGGTGCGATTTTCTGATTTTTCAAAATTTTGGCTAAAAATTGATATTTTTGAAATTGAGTCAATTTTATTTTTGAAAATTAATTTTTTAGAAAATTAATAATTTTCTTGTAAAATAAATAATTAGAATATGATTTTAATTATTTATGGTAAAAATAAGTTTTTATAAGAAATCAATTATTATTGATTTAATTGGAAATTAAATAAAAGAGTTTATTTAATTTATTAAATTATTTAATAATTGTGGTGGTTAGTGATAAAATTATTAGATATATGATTTATCAATTAATTAAATTGTTTAATTAAATTGATGTTAATATTTGATATTAAATGCATGAAGGATGATCGAGAGCCTTGACCAATGTGTTAGGTGTATGTTAGGATATTTTACTGTTTTTATTCAATTTTATAATATTTGATATTATTAAAGTGGGCCTGGTTTATGGCCCGTTCCCACCCCCATGAGATGTATCCCTTATGTGCCATGGCTATTCAAATGTAATAATTAGAAATAGTGGGAGATCAAGACTGGAAGATGGTGGGCCCGATGATCAAGATGAAGACATGTAAAATATTGGAAGCTTTTGTAATAAGTTGCATTTGCATCCCTGCATTCACCTAGGTTTGGACCTGGATCCATGTATGGCTCACATGGATCTATTAGTGTTGGCAATCGATCATCTTTATTTATTGTTGAATGTCATATTATGATATATGTGATATATAGTAGTATGCATGTATGTATATTATTATATAATATAGTTGCATGAATCCGGCAAACATACAAACTCGTGGCACGCGATTTTCAAATTAAAATGATGAGACAATTTTTAAATTAAAATCCCTCATTTTGAATATGATTCAAAATTTATATCAAACCGGAAAAGTAAAAATTAAAAGAGTTTAATTTTTCTTGCCTTCCATCAACCGTGGTTGCATGTTGATCGCTACCCGCGGACATTGTCTGGCTCATATTATTGGGGAGGCATGTACGCCGGAAAGCTGTGACTTCCACCGGACATATGATGTGAATTGAGTGGAACTCTCATGACTTCGGCTCATATTATTGGGAGAACTCATGACGACCGTCTACTACAATTCTATATTGATGGGTCGGTTTGACACGCGAAAATAAACGGCGTCATATTATTGGGCCCTTATTAAACGTGAGGCAAAACACGCGGAGGTTGAATAGGGATGCAATTGGATTCTACCTTTTAGAAATTATAATTGGCTGATATTATTCGGGATTATAATTGGTTAATTGGACTCTACGTGTCCACTAAGGAAATACGATTTCCCTTTTTCATCAGAGGGTGGTGGAAATGTCAAAATAGTGGGAGGGAGATTTATAAAATAAAAAATCCATATTTTATATCTTAAAATTATTTTAAAATAATCGGCAACCATTATTCTGTTTCCATATCAGTATATTTTCGATTTCGTCACGTAATACATTTCTGTTATTAACTAGCTAACCGAATCTAATTTTCAAGACTGGTTGGGAAATTGTTCTGAATTCGGAGAAAATGACATACACATTAATGTCAGTCTTGTTGAACTGACAAAGCATGCAAGATGGTAGGACCATAGTGTGCAAAGCTAAAGTGTGATGTGCTCGCTTCTATGTCAAATTAACTGTAGGGACAGTTTGAGGATATGTTGAATGTTGCTGACATTCGAATAAACATGCAAGAGTTGCATGGTACATGAAACTCGTACAGTGATGCACATCAATTTCAAGGAGCTCATGACTACACGTATGCAAGATGGGGCTTTGGCCCATGAGCATAGTGTACGTATGACTGGGCTTATTGAGGATGTGGTGGGCCTGGAATATGTGATTCCTAACGAGTTACTAGGTAACATGAATTTGTTATCATTCTCTTCCTCATTTGACGGGGTTATGGTGAACTTCAAGTTTAATAATAAGATATTTGATAGCCTTGAAGAGCTAGTCAATATGCTTATAACTTATGAGATCACCATAAAACATGTAATTGTTGTTTTTCTAATGGGCCTCTCGTCAGACGAAAAATGGTCTACAAGATAAGGGAAAGAAATGTTCTGCCCTCACAAGAAAAACAAACTCAATAAAAGGCAAACTCTGAAGGACACTTAAAGGGCCTACAAAGCCCGATAAGTCAGAACATATTTATTTCACTGCAAGAAATTCGGACATAAGAAATTATATGCGCCAGAAATGTTCTGGAAATGATAAGTGAATGTCCAAGTAAACATGATTTCAACAACAATAGAAAGTTAGATGATCCAAATCCACACAAGCATGGCACGTTAGATTATGTCACATTTCTCAAAGAAGGATGCACAAACTAGTGGGAGAAGGCATGTTTGACTTGTCAGACATAAATTCTCTACCTACTTGTAAATCTTGTCTAAAAGGAAAAATGACAAAGACTCCATTCGATGGAAAGGTGGAACGTGTGCATGGTCTACTGGATTTGATCCACACAGACGTTTGTGGCCCGCTAAGTGTTAGCACAAAATATGGGCAATCCTACTTAGTTATCCTTATTGATGACCATTCGAGGTATGGATATGTTTATGTTTATGAAACACAAATCTGAAGCATTTGAAAGGTTCAAAGAATTCAGATCTGAAGTAAAAAACTAGCTAGAAAGAAGTATTAAGGCATTTCGATATGATCGAAGTCGAGAATACTTAAGTGCTGATTTTTTGGATTATCTAAAAGAGAATGTGATTCTCTTACAGTGGACTCCACCAGCAACACCACAATTGAATGGTGTTTCTGAACATTGTAGGCGAACCTTGTTGGACATGGTTCGATCAATGATGAGATTCACTGAATTGCCTACATTATTTTGGGGCTTTGCGCTTGAAACCGCGACAATGTTGTTGAATAATGTCTATACTAAGGCAGTGGATAAAACACCATATGAGATATGGATGGGAAAAACTCCCAAATATTCTTACATGAGAATATGGAGATGTCCTGCTTACGTGAAGCAGACAGTGGGAGACAAATTGGATAGTAGATCCACTTTGTGCTACTTTGTAGGATATCCAAAGAATTCTGTTGGATATTATTTCTATCATCCAAATGAAGCAAAATGTTTGTTTCAAGAAATGCCACCCTTTTGGAAAAGGAGTTTTTATTAGATAGAAAAGGCAAGATGATAGAACTTGAAGAAATTCAAGATACTCCCTCAACTATAGTAGTTGAACCTAATCCCTGACAACCAGTAGTTGAAGTACAAGCTCCTAGAAGGTCTGATAGGGTTATTAGACCACCTGCAAGATATATGCTTATTCATGAACAAGGCCATGATGAGTCTTGTGTTGGATGTGATCCAATGAATTTCAAAAGGGCAATATCTGACACTGATTCAACCAAATGGCTTGAAGCCATGCAGTCAGAAATGGACTCTATATATTCAAACCAAGTCTGGACATTGGTGGATCAACCTGAGGGAATCGTTCCCATAGGGTGCAAATGGATCTACAAAAGAAAGCTTGGGGAGAGTGGGAAGGTAGTGACCTTCAAAGCAAGGCTGGTTGCAAAAGGTTATACTCAAAGACAAGGAGTTGACTATGAGGAAATTTCTTCACCAGTTGCAATGTTTAAGTCCATTAGAATACTACTAGCCATAGCATCATGGTATGACTATGAGATATGGCAAATAGATGTGAAGACTGCATTCCTCAATGGAGACATCAAAAAAAAAATTATATGTCTCAACCCGAGGGATACACATCAGTAGGAAGTGAGCATAAGGTATGCAAACTTCAGAGATCAATATATGGTCTCAAGCAGGCATCAAGGAGTTGGAACCTCAGATTTGATAGCACTATCAAAGAGTTTGGTTTTGATAAGAATCTTGAGGAACCATATGTGTACAAGAAAGTTAGTGGGAGTTCAGTGACATTCCTAGTACTTTATGTTGATGATATTCTACTCATTGAGAATGATGTAGGATTACTGCAATCAACTAAAGTATGGTTAGCAAGTAAATTCTCCATGAAATATATGGGTGAAACATCCTACGTATTGGGAATACAAATCTATAGAGATAGATCAAAGAGGATGCTCGGACTCACCCAAGCCACCTATATCGATGCCATTATTAAACGATTCTCTATGGAAGAGTCCAAGAGAAGATACTTACCAATGTGTCATGGTATTACTCTATCTAAAGCTATGTGTCCCAAAACTGATGAAGAGATAGAGATGATGACACATATTCCATATGCGTCAGCCATTGGTAGTATCATGTATGGTCTGATATAGACACGTCCTGATGTTGTTTGCGCTCTGAGTGTTACAAGCATATATCAGGAAAACCCTGATCCAATGCATTGGAAGGCCGTGAAAGATATTCTTAAGTACTTGAGAAGGACTAAGAACTTGTTCATGGTCTATGGGGTGGAGAATTGAAATTGGAAGGCTACACTGATTCTAGCTTCCAATGTGACGTAGATGATTCGAAATCGACCTCTGGTTTTGTATTCATGCTATATGGTGCGGCTGTCTCTTGGAAAGGTTCCAAGCAAGACACCGTTGCGGATTCCACCACTGAAGCTGAATACATTGCTGCATCTGATGCAGCACAAGAGGTAGTTTGGATGAGGAATTTTGTCCAAGAGTTGGGCGTTATTCCTAATTGAGTTGATCCAGTCCCGTTGTACTGGGACAGCACTGGTGCCGTTGCGCAAGCAAAGGAACCAAGGTCTCATCAGCGATCCAAACATGTACTGAGGAAGTTCCATGTCATACGGGAGATAGTGGGAAGAGGAGACATATAAGTCGAAAGACTCCCCTCTGCAGATAATGTTGCTGATCCACTTACAAAGCCCTTGCCAGGACCATTGTTTGAAAAGCATCGCGAAGCAATGGGATTAAGGGTAGTTGGCTCTAGGGCAAGTGGGAGATTGTTAGAGTAGATGCCCTGCAAGCCAACGGTTGGCTAGGGAATTTATTGACTCAAGTGTAATAAACAATCTTTATTTTAATATAATTTATTTTTAATGGTTTCGTTATACTTTATCTGTATACCCATGCAAGCAGCATAGATAAAGTCCTTGATTATGCTTTAATACAAATGAATCGTAATTCGATGTTGAAACTCATTTGTAAACACTGCATGTTCTAAATTCGTTCCTAGTCGATTCAGCCGCCTAAAACATGGATAAAGGTCGCTTGAGCTCGAGACTAGCATCTGTGATGTTGTGTACTGCGTTTCTTGGTAAGGGCATAGAGATGTCCAAACATACAGATGGGTAGTCATATGATGATTATACCGAACAACCCTCCCTCGGACTTTCCAAGTGGTTATCATTCATCGAGAGGATAAGTTCGTGGTTATGATTGTACACCATTAGTCCTTACGACCCGGGATAACACTGAGGCTCTATATGCTAGGGCTGTGCTTTGACTCGTTTACCGGCTCCAGGAGAGTCATCAGGTGGCGAGGTTGGGTATAGTTGCGATACATATAGGAGCCAGTGCATTGTAGTCGGGGATTCACCGCTCACCTGCGGGTGTGGATATCCTATGTGATCTAATGAAATAATAGTGCATGGAATCTCTGGCCAGAGTATGAGATGTACGTTGGAGAAGGAGTTCTGATAAACATAAAAATTGTACATTAATTAAATGTTTTATAATATAAATATATAGTTTTGTTTTATTAAATGATTAAATATTATATGTTTTATAATAAATTGTATAAAATATAAGTTGTTGTGTAATTATAAGTTTTTACTATTTTTACAGGTTCGATAAAAGAAGAATAAACTTGGCATTGCAAATGGGATTAAGATGATTCTTGGACCTGTAGAAAGTTGATGTTAATATCTACAATATTGATGGCAAGCATGAGATAAAAATCCTTTCACAATTGGGATCAAATTAAGCAACAATTAATGTTACCAAAGGAGTGACAGTTTTACCATGCTCTATTATTTTGACCATATCTCTCAAATTACTTGGTCAAATATTCTGAAAAAATACCACAACTAGACAACTCAATTATCCACATGTTTCATTTTATGTGAAGAAGCAAATTCGAAGAAGAAGACCTTCAAAAGTGATGTGTAATATAATATTAATTTCTTGGAACACCAATGAAGACTTTTGTGTAAAAAATAATATTTTATTTGTGGTTGTCTTCCCAAATTTGGCTATAAATAGGGGTGTATTGTAATGTATTGAGATATCCCTCATTCTATGAACAAATCTTTGAGTTCATAATATTTCTCTCTATATTTTTCTTTTATTTCTTCATTTAATATAATTAGCATGTTAATTTCATATTCAAAGTTTTACACTTTGAATAATGAATAGCTAACTTCCTAAAGTTGAGATGATAAGGTGAAACTCTTGGCATGATAATAAGGTTATTATAAGGTAAGAATCTATGTTTATATTATTTAATCATTATTTATTGTTTATGTTATATTTATTTCGTTAAGTATTTTATACCCTACTTATAAGTGGGAGTTTGTGATTTATTGTTGCTATATGTTACACTAAATTCTTGGAACCATTTAAATGTTAGTTTGGTATTACCAACCATTTAAGTGGATGCCGTTGAGTTATTATATATAAATATATTATAATATTAATTCTTGGCAAATCGTGCAGAAATGAATGAATGTGATGCTCGGTATCAATAAGAACAAAAGCAGGAATACCGCATAAACAAAAAGTACCTGCTATGACTCTCCCTGTCTCATCTGCAACCTGATCTGGTTCAGCGCCTATACCTGACCTTGGGCACGAGGTCGAAGATTTGAACCGCCCACTGCCTGACCTTGTGTCCTCTGCTGAACAGTCGTCTGAGATCCGGAACCAGATCCTGCTCCACCTCGCAACTGAGGACAATTCTTCTTAAGATGACCCATCTCTCCGCACTGAAAACAAGCTCCCGCGGCTGATCGGCACTGCTCCGATGGATGGTTTCTTTCACAATGCACACAAGAAACCTTCTTCTTACAAAGCGAAAAACACCGCTCGACCGAGATCCAGATCCAGAAGAAGAAGAACCTGACTTCTTGAAAGACTGGATCAAGGGCTCAAGTATTCGGAGGTCTAGAAGAAAGAATAGACCTACCACGCTGGAGACTGATCTCTGCCTGGCGACACCGGTTCACTAACCCATCATAAGAGTAGGATTATCGCAGACAGTGACTCGATCAAAGATCTCCTGGTTAAGACCCTGAAGGAAATGGTCATACTTGGCCTCAGAACTGCCACTAATTGAGGAGCAAAGGGTAACAACTCGAAGAACTTTTGCTGATATGCATCAACAGACATACTCCCTGCTTAAGATTCAGAAGTTCAATCGTCTTTGCTGGCGAAGGGCTGAGGAAAATATAGCTGCATGAAAGCTGCACGGAATTCGGCCCAAGTCACCCTACCCTGAGCCTGGACTATCGGCACAGAAGTCGATCGCCACCACTTGCGCGCACGGCCCTCGAGAAGAAAACCAAGGGTCTCCATCTGCTGCTCTTCGGTGCATTGGAATGCACGGAAACAACTCTCCATGCGCTCTAACCAATCCTCAGCAACATCGGGGTCTCACCACCGACTAAGGCTTAGGCCCCATCTGAATGAAACGTGCATCTCAAAACGCCTAGGCCCATCACGACGATGACGATGTTCAATGACGCCTACGATCGTCCTGGTCACCCCAACGACCTACACTCCCTGCTACTCTCATTACCAAGGTGGTCAGCCATCGCTACAAGATAGAATGGGAAACATGGTAAAATGGTCAACGGAAATCCCAAAACAGAATCATATCCCAAAATCATAAGCATGCTCTGATACCATAAATGTAGTGACCCGTTCCGAATCCCTACTAATCAAGATTTAAGCATGCAATTAACTTAATTAATTACAATCAGAGATAATGGCGGAAAAGGTCAACAAACGATAGATATCAACCCAATCGAAGTCTAGAATAATTCAAACAACAATAAATGGTACAACTGTCTCGAAACAAAGCAGTACTGATAACTAAAACAAATGGCTACTCCACGTCCTCCTCCTCCTCCTGAGCCATCCAACCTGAGACTGCCCGTGGAAGTGGGGTGTCCAGTAAAGAAAAACGAGGACGTGAGCGATAAGAACGCCCAGTACAAAAGTATGAGTATACAGCCTATATGAAATGCACATGCTAGGATATGATACCAGGGTGTCAAGAAACAGGGTCACAAAGATCTCAATATGCTCAGTCTAGAGGCGCCAAGTGGATAGTGCCGCGCGGTACTCCTCTGGGTCACTGCATCCACTACAAGATCACGTGGACCTAAAATTTCCCGATCACACGAAGCCCTCCGGACCCGTCGGCCACTGTGTACTCTCGGTGTCCATGCGTCCACAAGACAGGGCTGAGCGGCCCCACAAGATATAGCTTATCTCGAAAGAGATACAGCTCAACAATAAAGGCTATCTCGAAGAGATACGGCTCAGATGAAATGCAACATGCAGCAATAAGCGTGACTAATAGCATGCATCATATGACATATATCAATGCAGCAAATAATCATGCAACACATATAAGAATGTATACTCAACCAGGATATCTCGGTAGTACTTTCGTACCTCTAGTAAAGCAATCCTAGTCCACAGGAAATCCTATCAATCGGGTCTAGTCCGTCGTCAGCCCTGACGATACTGAGCTCCCTGACTGCCCTTCTCGGACCGTCGGCTATGCCCGGCTGCTCTGTCCGGGCTGTTCTGTCCTTCCCGGGTTGCTCTTCCCTTTCTGGCTGCTCTTCCCTTCCCGGGCTGCTCTTCCCTTCTTGGGCTGATCTTCCCTTCCCGGGCTGCTCTTCCCTTTCTGGGCTGCTCTAGAGGCTAAAACTTGCATTTAAAACACACGTACCCCCTCCACAATGAGAAATCCCATGGCCTATTTATAGACCTCAGCTCGGAACTTACTTGCATGAACGTGTCAACCAAATCCCATGCATCCGGACATCTGTCCTAGGCAGCCTGCGCAAAGACACCTCCCCTTACATGCATGAACGTGTCCAACAATTACCATGCACTTGACACCTGCCCGGCAGGCGTGTCAACCAAATACTAAAACTCAATCGACACCTCGGCTACACCTCGGCTTACTCACACGAACTCTAAAGCCAAATTACACATGATTTACTTATTAAAGTACTAATCATGTTATTTAAATAAATAGGATTCGGGCTACTACAATTGCACTAGATTTTTAAATGCTAGTTGGTTGGTGTTTTATTTTAAAGGGGGGAAATTTTAATATTTTCTGTGATAAATGTACATGGCCAAAATTGCGTGTTTAAAAAAAAAGAATTCTGTACTTTTTAAGCAATAAAAAAGGCAAACATTTCAGAATAATTAATTTCTTACCACACAAGAAAATTTTTTCAAAAAATTGTAGCCACCATTAAAATTATTTTTTACAGAATTTTTTTTTAAAAATAAATAAAATTGGGCTGCCCGGAATAGTTCCGAGCAGTGCACAGTGCGCGCCGGCGCGCACAGTGCGGCGCACGCAGCGGGCATGCGCGCTGTGCGGAGCGTCCGCACTGCGCG